>NW_026068023.1:4148364-4185482 GCF_014885135.2 Alexandromys fortis | reverse complement strand
CCTTCCAGTCTGGCTATATTCCGTGTTGCTATAGGCTGACACAGTTTCTTTATTAACCATAGCATATTCATAGCATAAATAGGGGAACTGCATATCAGGTTCCTATGCTATGATATTGTGCACTGAGTTGTGTCAATTATATAGTAATAACATTGTAATTATACAATAATCTTACTGTAAATACCATGGTCTTTCTTGGATACAAGTATACCTAACTTCCTTTATTTTATCAAAATATCATCTTATTTATCTTAATAAATAAAATTTCTATTGCACTTCTCCAGTGATAGGATTCTTGCTTTTCTTTGTGGTTACTTTATAAAGAAATGCCAAAATATTGTCGCCAAATATAGGGGGTCTTTAAAGGCTTATAAAAGTTTGTGAAAAATGGATATATTTCATACATTACTTCTTTTGATAAGCAACACAATACAAATGAACAAGAGCGGCACAATGTACACTATCTCATTACTTTATCATATTAGGGTTATGTTCTTATCTTCTGTACTGAGATATTCTCAGAGGCTTTTTAATTTACTATCATATGTACACATTTTATACTATTTTTTGTAAATTCACATTCTTAACCCCCCTTAGGATTTTTAAAGTCAAGAATAATTCTGTATTTTCTTTGTAGCTACTGCATAGATGAATCCTCCTGGATGCTTAGCAAACTGCAATGTTAGAGATTTTATAGATTATTATTCATATTTCCACATGGATTTGCTGTGACAACAGGAGGTAAGGAAGAGTGAAATCTTTTGGAAGCTGGAATTTGCCACAGAACTCAAGTGTGGCCCATGTGTCTGCTATATTCTATAGCTGAGCAAATTTTGTGCAGATCTGGAGAGAGAACTGCAGAAGCAATTGTTCAAGATTTTTCTCTTTGGGAAAAAACTTATTTACTTGGAAAGGAAAAAAGTGTACTATGAATAATGTCAAGTAAATTTTTTTTGAATTAAGAATCATTTTATATGAAACATGATAAGTGATTCATACCTGAAAGTCCCTAACAAAATTTTAGATATTAAGGAGTTCCCAGACATTGACTACATGTAAGAAGTAAGATACTAATTAAAAAGCATAAAATATTGAATTCTAAGAATTCCTAAAAGTACTTTGAGAAAAATTCAATCACTTTTTTCCAAGAAAACTATACAAATAGGCCAGTGGGCTTGGTCTGTAGCTACATTTACATCCTATCTCATATATACTTGTTTTCCTACCAATAGAGTCAATTTTCTACTTGTTTAGAAATAAAGTTGCCTAAAAGAGCAGAGAATTGCAGACACATAGGATGTATTGAAACGGAGATTATTAACTTTGTATTTCTCAGTAGAAAGCCTCTCTACTGTGGTGAAAAGAATAAAATTCAATACATAACTTTGAAAGCATTTTATGTCTACACCATGAGCCCTCATACATATCAGTATAAAATTGAGTTTTGTAGTAGAAAAACACAACAGAATATCTTCAGTCTTTATGTTTCCTGTAATATATTCACTAAGTCTTTCAGTCAGGCATATTTGGGTGTTTTAAAATTTGAACTGATTTTGCTAGATAATTTCATACATAAATCATAAAATAACATTAAGAATGAAAATCAACCAAAAATGTTGCCTCAGCCATAAGTTCATCTAATTTAGAATAATTTTAACTGCCTTTTGGTGCCATCAAACATGCCAATGTCCAATTAGGCTTTGAGACATTAGGTTTACTGAGCTTATGTATTTCCATTAAGCGGCACATCGCAGTGTGTAACGACTGCAGAAGGGCTAACATACAAGACCCAGATTCTGTGATGTTCAATCCCATTGCCTACAGAACATTATATTTCAAAATATACTACATAAAATTATTTTATACACTTAAGTCTAAAAGTATAAAAATAACATTAATGATCTTAACAGATATACTACTCAATAGATGCTAAGTACATCTAACTAAAATATGAGATTTAGAGTGTCTTTATGATTTGTCTCATTGTCTGTCCTTCTTCTACTTTTCCTGCCTTTACTGATAAATAAGTAGATAGTTTAGATTCCTTGTCCTGTAGTTTCTATTAGCTCTACCTCTGAATTAATTTTGTAACAGTTGTTTTAGAGATTCATAATTAATAAACCTATTATTTTAATAATATTATCATTTAAATTTTATTAATTATGCTTATTCTTCTTACTCATTTGCCATATTTTGTTCATAGAGAAATCATATTTATGTATTATTATTAATTCCACATGATTTATTTAGTATTAAATAGTTTGAAGATCTCTTTAGTATTGATTGGCACTTTATACATTTTATTGACCTTCCTACAGATTAGCTTCCCTTTCAGGGTAACCCATTCAGTGTGAAGGCATGTCATCAATACATGCTTCTTAACTGACACTTGATGGAAATATGTTAATTTCACACTCAGTTTTCAAGAAAACGTTTCATGTCAAACTGAATTTTTCCAGTAGTTTCAATACTCGATTATTTGGTCATTTGGCTTCCAATGTGTCTCAAATGCAACAACCAACGTGTCTATATATGTTTTTTCTTTTTTTTTTTGTTCTTTCAAATGTACATTGTATGTATGTGTGTGTATATGCACATCATCTTCTTTAACATTAACACACATACTCTGTGTTCAAAAAGTTCTTAAGTTAATAGCTTACAACCATCTGAGATAGTTTGCTGTGGAGGATTCTCTTTATTTCCCTAATGGAGTCCTGGTTTCATTAGAATTCACAGTTTTTTTTTGTTCTGTCAGAGCTCAGTTCCTCTAATTTGTCTTAGTCTTTGTACTTCCTGTGTTTGATTTCTATAGTTTCTGTTAAATTTATTTCGCTGATAGTCTCTTCAATCTTGTACAGTTTTCTATTATTTTTTTCTACAAAATTATATTTTGGGGCATCTTATTTTTTTCTTTTAAAGTTTGGGTTTAAATCTCTCATGTAAGTGCTTCCTTTCCTTTGACTATCAATAGTCCACACATTTCTATTTCCCTCAATGTTGACTCTTGTTTAAAAAATTTATATTTAATTAATTTATTTTACATCCTTACCCCATTTCCTCTCCTTCCTGTTAATGCGCGAAACAATCCCACACCAGTTAGTATTTAAAGGGGTATTTATTTCTTTTTTTTTTTTGGGGGGGGAACTCACAATACACCAACCATCAGGAAAGGAGCCTATTTGCCAGAGCAGGAGCCAGAGCAGAAGCCGGAACCAAGAGCTGGAACCAAGAGAGCGGGCTGAGGCTTGCTGCTCCTTTTTAAAGATTAAATAGACTACAACTCAGTGGGCTGGCATTTCAGCAGCTATTGGCTGAAGGAGTGGAAGGTGCTCCCGCAGGACCTGTTCTTTAATTCCCTCTTCCTCGCCTCTCCATGCACCTTCTCTCTGTCAATCCACTCCTCTTTCTCTGTTTAGAAAGGGGCAAGATTTCCATAAATATCAATAAAGCATGGTATAGCAAGTTGTTATATGACTAAGCATCTCCCCTTGTACCTAGGTTGGGCAAGGAGACAGTATGAGAAATATTTTCCCAAGATGCTGATTCTTAATTTTTTCCCTTGTTTTAAGTGGCAATACATTGCTAGCTAATTCCAAAAGTGTATCCTGTTTGGTCTCTCTTAAGTAACACAAATCTTTCTTTTTCATATGACCTGAAATTTATTTCTCATCTTGTCATTTGAAAAAGTACTTTTTAAATAGAAATGTGTCATAGAGAACTCAAAATGGAACTTGATTTAAGTGATATTTGTCATAGAACTTCTATTTGTTCTAGAAGACAGCTAAATCAATGATAGGTCAATTCGATTAAATTTATATAAATTTTAAAAATATTTTCAAAATCTCTCTCTCTCTCTCTCTCTCTCTCTCTCTCTCTCTCTCTCTCTCTCTGTCTCTCTCTCTGTATCTCTCTTGCATGTGTGTTCCCTCACAATTGTGTATGTGTGGTCATGGACCTAGAAGGGTGCCTTATAATTATTCTGGTTGATGATAACTCAAATTTTAAGTATTAAAACCTTCTCAACAATGTACCTAAATTATACTCAATCTTTAAATTTCTCAACTAAGGGCATAATGTTCCACTTGGAGATATTTTTAGGTTTTTTTTGTTGTTGTTGTTGTTTGTTTGGTTGGTTATACAATTGTTTAGGCATGTGTGTACCTATATAGGTTTATGTGCACCATGTGTTTTCTGAAACCCATGCAGATCAGAAAAGAGTGTTGGAATACCAGAAATTGGAGTTGCAGATATTCATGTTCCTCCATGTGTGTAGGGAACAGAACCTGAATTTTGGGGAGAAGCAGCCAAATCTCTTATTCACTGATGCATTTCTCTATCCGACACAATTATGTATGTTATAGACATCACTTGGGTTGCTGCCATGATCTCTGGAACACATTTCCAAACATTCTCTAAGAAAAATTCCCCTCAAAGGTGTAGCTACCTCCCAAAAAAAAAAACACTTATTTCTTCCACTTTCCCTTCATAGTGAATGTTAAAATTCACTAGGTTCACAATACCCTAACCATAATTGAGAATCCATAAATAGTTGACTGCTTTTGGGAAAACAAGTGTCAACCTTCTTTAAGGGTCTGTTCCCTGGTAGATTTATCAAACTTCAATGGATGCTTCAACACCCAGTGTAGCACAATTTGAATGAGGTATTGAAAAAAAAAACACACAAAATTAGGGGAAATGGAGGTGGAATGAACTTGAATGACCTTTCAAGAGGAAGAGTGGGGCATGAATTTGTTCAAAATGCACTGTGAGAAATTCTCATAGAATTAGTAATAATACATGAATAACAAAAATTACATTAGTTTTATAATTAATTGAAGCTCCACTCACAGCCTAGTCTTTGACAGCAACTACTCATAAGCTATAAATTATTTTAACTCCATTTCTGAAATTTTGAATAGAAATTACTTTAATGGGATTTTTTTTCAGCCATTTCTTTCTTTATGTATACTACCAAGGTTACATTGCTAAACTGAACATATTTTATGACACATATCTTCACACCCTGATAGTTGCATTACTAAATGAGCATTTCAGGTCACATGTGCTCCCGGTCCTTTAATAAATACAAAACTCTGATACACTTGCTTATTCTGCTATATTTTTCATAATAAAAATTAACTGTGGAAAAATGATATTGTGTTACAAACTTAAGTCTTTTGTTTTTTTTCACATTTTCAAGAGTTACTTGTATTTTGCATGGAATCAATAGTACCACTTCAATAACACAACAACAAAAAAGCCTGCTTCTAAAGTAGGAGCATACTTTCTATGAAGAAACAAAGGCTCTAAAATTACATTTCAAGATCCCATTTTCACTATGTATTGCCTCTCTCTTAATTTGGTATAGAGCCCCATTGTGACACAGGCAACACAAGCATTCAAAACAGTAAGAATGGATAGTCAACAAAGTTAAGAAGTGTCATATGAAAGGATTAATAATTAGCAGCAACAGCTTTCCTATGTAACTACCATAAAAAGAACATTGTTGAGCACTACTTTCCACATTCAAGTTTGCTTACCTCTCTTTTCACTTCTTGTATATCAGAAATAGATATTTTAATACAGCATCACACCCTTCTGACTCTAGTTCTCCTAAATAATAAATATTTAACTCTATTTATGTTTTTTTAAAAAAGTACATGTTTAAGACTGGATTTATTCTAAATGCAAAATTTCAAAAATAATGAAAATAATAATTGTATTATGTAACCAAATAAATATATACCTAACACTTTAGGGCTTACTCTTGGTAAATGAAGGCATGCTTCTCAAAACAAACATGCTGTATAGACTTCTGGAGAGTCTTGTACTTAAAATTATTTTCATAGTAGTGCATTTTTATCTCTTTTTATGTTTATGACACTCGTAGCCATCACCCTAAAGCGAGCATAAAGTGCTGGCACAAATCACAGCAATGTCACTGTACTGTAATTGCAGTGGCTTTCAGTAAAATAAAATGTCACCTTTATACACAAAAAAGCAAGACATCTTGTTCATTTGATTAAATAGAACTATATGTACTTATTTTAAGATAGAGATTTTAAAATATGGTCACAGAGTGGGAGAGATGGCCCTGGCATAAAAAAACAACCCGGGTACAATTGCTGCTACCCATGTGACACTGCACAAGCATTGTCAACTCCTGTATTAAGGGATTTGCTTTCATCTTCTGGTACCTGTGGAATGCAAATACATACATGCAGACAAAAGCCCATATTCACAAACAAATGAATAAAATAGAGTCACTGTGACAAGGGAGTATGAAGCAGATGAGTCTTCTGGTTAGCCTCTAGTCAACAATTATTTATTTTTTTCTTCAAAACAAACAAGACAAATACTGTGCTTTTTGGGAAACAAATGCTGATGCTTATATCAAACACAATTCAAGCTTTCAAAGAGAATTGAGAATTTAGAAAATGTAAACACTTCACTATGAGCTGAGAGTTTGTGGATTCTGAAAAACATTTTCAAGTAGACTAATGCTGATATTAACACATTAGTATTCCTTGGATATTTTCAAATTGAAGTGATTGTACGAATATATAATAGAGTGAATCAGTATTTTGCAAATTATTAATCAATGATGTTTCATAGATTTTATTAGTAAATACAGTAAAATGTACTACTAGATCAATGGATTTTGTCATAAGAGATGTTTAAATTTTGATGCTAAGTTTCTATGCTATCAATATATTTTTAAGAAATTATCACATTATAGTTTGATCTAGTATAAAAACTATCTACTATTCTTTATAAAAATTGCTAAAATGCTATATCCTGTTGAAAAAAATAAAATTTATAAGGACATATTTAAGCATTGCCTTCAGTCAAATAACAATTAAAGAGAATTATCAATATGCATTCATCATTATTTTTATGTTATTGAAAATGGTGACATTTTATTTGTTATCTAACAGATAAAGCTTGACTGAAGATCAGAATGTGAAGCTAGACACATTAGTTCACCATACTGGTGGCACAGATCTTTAACCCCAGCATTTGTATGTCAGAGGCAGGTAGATTTCTGTGAATTCAAAGGCATTCTGGACTATAGGAAATTGCTCCAGTCAAAAAGAAAAACAGAGACTTGTGGGTGATGACTCACACCTTTAATCTTAGTATTTGGTAGTCACATGCCTTTAATTCCAGCACTAGGAAGGTGGAGACAGGAAGGGATATGATTAGACTTGGGAATATGAGGCGGAAGGACACAGGAGATTAGCTGAGGATTAGTGGAGACAGGATCTTGCCCACTTTGGTCTAAGAATTCAGTAGAGGTAAAATATCTGCTCTGGCTACTCTGTTTCTCTGATTGTTCAGCATTTATCCCAATATCCGACTCCTGGTTTTAATTATTAAGACCAATTAGAATTTATGTTAGAGTCGATTCATTTGTGCATTTTATGGTGTTTTGCTCTACTTTTTAAAAAAAAATCATCATTTGGGTTGCAACATATGGCACATTGAAAGCACATGTTTGTAATTCTAGAATTAGTGAGACAGAGACAACAAGATAGTTAATTTCAGCCAAGACTACATGAGATGATACATGATAGATTTGCCTACATCTGAGAAACACTCACAATAAAATATTTGTTTAACTTCTTTGTAATGCAACTCATATATCCCCATTTGTTCAATGTCGGTTGCAGGGTACACATTGTGTTTCTGATGGTACTTTGGCTCCATAACACACATATTTTCTTTTGGTGTCTGTATGTTTAGTTAAGTAGGGCTTATTCTACTTTTCATATTGTTTTCACTGGTGAGATCATTCATATTCTAGAAAGTCTATGCAGCATGGTCTTAGATTGGAACTCTTGCCTGAATGTGGCAGTTGGGCTAGCAGTTCAATAAAGCTGTGGACCTTTGATCTGATTTTACTTCCATGGAAACTAATAAAGGAAAATACATTAGGATATATCATGAGTGTGCTAAGTACAAAGCCCACCATAGTCTTTCCTTATTGCTGGTGCTTTTCTGATACTAGAGAATGAACTGGGAGATTCACTTGAGAACAAGAATTGTCTCACTCTGCTGCATAGACATCCAGAGAAGGATCTTTCTGTGTGTCATTTCTGAAAGTTGTGCTTGGAGAAGTCAATCATTTGGATAAGTCAATCATTGGAATGCAAATAATGGATTTAATGTTTAAAACAAGCAGTAATTCCTCAAAATATTTGGTCTTTGACTGTAAAGGAAATATATTGCTTGTACATTCACCTTGTCATTTTGTCCTTCATGCCTCATATGATGAGTGAAATGGAGGAAGGATGGTCAAATCATGGTCATTATACCTTCTATTCCTTGAGCAGCGTATTTTGTCTTTAACCTTGAAATATGTCATCTGAAAGAATAAATAAAAGAGTAACAACACTTTACTTTGTTTTGGAATGAGAATAAATAAATCCTCACCTGAACCACTGTTTTAGAGTGTCAGTACCATACTTATTCCCACTGTACACACTTAATAAATTTTAATCCAAAAAAGAGGAGTTTGGAATCTTTTTGGACATTAGGTTTTAATTCCTGGTCTTTTTAAAAACAAAAAGCTGTCAAATTGTTGATAACTAACTCAGTCTCCTACTCTGTTATCCAGTCTACCATCCCATTGGCTAATGGCCCAGCAACATCATGGATAAAAGTATCCACACTTCCCCAAATCTTCACTCAGTAAAGTGTCACTACTATTTTTATTCAAAAACAGTAGATGTAGTTATTTGTAATATTCTTCCATTCTTTTACCATTTTAAATGAGTTTCTATCTAATTAGCAATGTGACATTAGTGAAGAAGAATATACAGATAGAGTATTATTCTATCTTTTAAAAACTCTTAACACTAAAGATTCATTTTAAATGAGTGTATACATCAATTATCCACCATTTCCTTTCAACAGCAAGCTTCCCCTCTCCATTACACTGTTTCACCATATTCCCTTGTGCAAAATCATTCTTTCATCCCTTCCTCTGAGGTCCTTGCTCTGCCAGTAACACTTTATTAACAGCTCCATTTCTGTCTTTGCTCAGATATCATTTAGCTCATGTTCTTATATTTCTTCATGATCAATTTCGAGAATGTATTTTATAATCTTTTGGGAATTCTTGAAACGTATTCCAATATGTTTTTAAGGATGAGATTCTCAGAAGCGAAATAAAGTTTTCTGTATTCAAGGAAGAATCAATAGAGTTGTCTACACAGGGACCTGAGGGAGTTTTTATTGTTATGGAACTGTTCAGTGTGCTGGATATGTCATTGTTCACACAACTCCATTCATTTGTCAAAATTCATACAATTTTAAAGTAAAAATAAAAATTCACTCCATATTTTTTATGTTAAGCAAAAATAATTTGTAGGGTAAAGAGAATCTATGGAACTATTATCTTGTGATAATATAAATAAATTCTCAAGAACAAATTCTTTTTTTTTTTTTTAGATAGTGTTTCTCTGTGGTTTTGCAATCTGTCCTGGGACTCACTTTGTAGAACAGGATGGCCTCAAACTCACAGATCTGTCTGTCTCCGTCATCCAAGGTTTAGAATTATGTGTGCACCACCATTGCCTGGAGAACATTATTAATCTTATAATTATTTCATGGTATGTTGCCAAGAAATATATTTAATAATTTATCTTTTTATCATGGAAGACTCAATATTCTGTGGTGTCAAATAAAGTCACTTTGGTAATTTGAGTTTTTCAACATTGTTTAGCATAATTGTGAATCCTCACATTGGATTGTAGAATTTAAAATTCATTGTGATGTTCTGAATGATAAATGTTCCCTAAAGACTAGCCTATTCAAACAGCTGGGACATCATTGGTAGTGAGATTCGGGAAGGTTATTGAACATTTAGGAGGTGACAGACATACTTGTTCATAAAAGTATGTCACTCAAGATGGTTATGAGGTTATAAGCCTGGCACCATTTTATGTTCTTGCTCTCTGTTTCCTGTGTATGAATGAAATGTAACAATTCAACTTCCTGATTCTGTTGCTATAACTGTCTGTAGTCATGACACCCTGCTCTGATGGACTCTATCCTATTTTAGCTACATTGCAAAATAAAACTTTTTCTTTACCAAGTTGCCTTAGGTTGCTCATGACATTTTATCATGACAGAAAAGTAGGTAATTTATTTAATTAATCAAATAAATTAAAACTTTAACATTCTATAATATTTACACTGTGTCAAGATACATTACTGTGACTGTTTTAATAGAAAGCTAAATGGTCAATAGCTAGGCAGGAGTTTGGGGGCAGAGAGGATCCTGGGAAAAAGGTAGAGTTGCCATTCAGATGCCAAGGAAATATGACATGTAGGAGAATGGATAACAAACTATTAGCCACTTGGCAGCACAAAAATTAATATGAATTGGTTTATTTAATTTATAATAGCTAGTTAGAAATTTTTCAGTATACATTTTTTAAAAACAATGCAAAGATGTCAGTGTGATAAGATTATTAATACAAGCTGGAGAGATAACTCAGAGATTAAGAGTACTGGCTGCTCTTCCAAGAGGTCCTGAGTTCGATTCCCAGGAACCACATGGTGACTGAAACCATCTGTAATGAGATCTGGTGACCTCTTCTGGCATACATTCAGGCAGAAAACTATACATAATAAATAAATAAGTCTTTAAGATTATTAATATATGTTTTTCTTTGGGTTCACCTTCTTATTTAGCTTCTCTCGGATCACGAAGTAGACAAGATTGCCAGGCAAAAATTGGGAAGTTGGGGGTGGGGTGGGATGGGGGAAAGGGGAGATGGGGAGAGAAAAGTGAGAAGGGGAGGATGGGAAGAGCTTGGGGGAATGGGATGGTTGTGATAAAGAAAGGGTGGATATGGGAGCAGGGGAGTATATATCTTAATTAAGGGAGCCATTTTAGGGTTGGCAAGAGACTTGATTTTAGAGGGGTTCCCAGGGATCCAGGGAGATGTCCCCAGCTAGTTCCTTGGGCAGCTGAGGAGAGGGAGCCTGGAATGGCCCTATCCTATAGCCATACTGATGAATATCTTGCATATCACCATAGAACCTTCATCTGGCAATGGATGGAAATAGAGACAGAGACCCACATTGGCGCACCGGGCTGAGCTCCCAAGGTCCAAATGAGGAGCAGAAGAGGGAGAACATGAGCAAGGAAGTCAGGACCACGAGGGGTGCACCCACCCACAGAGACAGTGGGGCTGATCTAATGGGAGCTCACCAAGGCCAGCTGGACTGGGATTGAAAACCATGGGATAAAACCGGACTCTCTGAACATGGCTGACAATGAGGGCTGCTGAGAAGCCAAGGACAATGGCACTGCATTTTGATCCTACTCATGTACTGGCTTTGTGGGAGCCTAGCCTGTTTGGATGCTCACCTTCCTAGACCTGGATGGAGTGGGGAGGACCTTGGACTTCCCACAGGGCAGGGAACCCTGACTACTCTTTGGACTGGAGAGAGAGGGGGAGAGGAGGGAAGGGAGGGGGACGGAAATGGAAGGCAGGGAGGAGGCAGAAATTTTTCATAAAAAAAAAGAAGCTAAAAAAAAAAAAAAAGAAAGCCTACTGCAAGTCAGGAATTGTCCTGAATTTCTTTGCATATAAGCGTATAAACTAAGTAAATAAAACACAAATGACATTTAAAAAAAGATTATTAATATAAAGGCTGGGGTAAGATAGTTAATAGTCCTGTTAAGAGAGTAGTTAAAAAATTAAGAACATATGAATGAAAAATAAAATGGACCAAAGATATGCTGAAATAATTTCAGTCATGATTTCTAATTGTCAGTCATATAATCTTTTCCAAGGACTTCAAAGAAAGGTAATATGTAGTAGTGGATGAGATACATTGTTGAAAGGTAATTATCAGGTGAAGAAAAGCAATGCTCTAAATCTTTTTTTTTAAATTATCTATTTACTTTTTTCTTTTAGTTTTCATTTTTAAAACAATCTTATTTTACATATCAGTATCAGTTTCCTTTCACTCCCACCACCCCACTCCCTCCTCCTTATTACCCCACTGTTCATTCACTCCTCAGAGAGGGTGAAGCATCCCACTAGGAGTCAACAAAGTCTGTCTCCTCACTTGAGGCACTACTAAGTACCTTGCCTCTGTATGTATGCTAAGCAAGGTATCCATCCAAAGAGTGAGTTCATGCACTAGGGACAAACACTGGTTCCACTGCCGATGGCCTCATAAACTGCCCAAGTCGCACAACTGCTTTCTCGATAACTCTATAATGGCTACCTCTTTCAAGGCACCTTTCCTTGCTCTACCTCTCTGTCCTTCATCCAACTTGACTTTCTAGATCCCTCATGTTCTCCTCCTAGTTCCCCTTCTCCCTTAACACCCTCTCCCCTGTGCCATGTTGCCAATTTGCTAAGGAGATCTTGTTTGCTTCCCCTTCCTGGAGGATCCATGTATGTTTCTCTTAGGGTTCTCTGTGTTTTCTGTCATCTCTGGGGTTGTGGACTTTAGCATTGAGAATTAATACCTCATTACAACATGTCATTTTAATCTATGAAATAACATGAAACTCTAAATTCTAAAATTTCAATTTCCTGAACTATGTTTATCCCTCATGAAATAGTGATTAATGCTTGCATATTAATTACTGTTCTAAGATGTACACTTTTGTATCTAGTTGTGGTTTTAGTTCAGTATTGTGGTAACATTTTATGTAAAGACTATTATTATTGATTATTTTATGGACTAAAACTTTTGAGTGTACATAAGCAAACGAGTTTATTTAAAAGACAAATCCAAAGTAGTACAAGATTTGAAAACATGTTGTCTTTATTGTGAAAATAAACACCAATCTATTTTTATATACCATTGTCTTTATTTTTTTTACAAGATTAATACCAGCATTTCAACATTTGCTGTACAGATATTAATCAATTTCAAGATTATGCCCCTATTATTGGTCCATATTTTATAAAGTTAGTTTATAATAATTTTGAACTATTTAACAGTTCAGACAAATTGAGTAAAATTAAAATATGCTCTTCCTTTTAGAGTCACATATTTACTTTCTTTTATAAACAACAAGGCATGAATGTGTTTGCTTGTGTGTGTGTGTTGGTTTTAAAATTATTGCCTATAATTTTGTGAAGAATAACATTACAAAGGGAAAAAAAGATATGTGATCAAGGAAATGTCCAGAAAGTTTGTGAACAAAAGTCACACCCTAAATCCCAAAATGTATAAAGTAGTTGTTCTCAGACAACAGCAATAAATCACTCTGAACTCTACTACTAAAATTTAAAATGGCTTATTTTGTATTTTTATTTTACAAATGTTTCTATAGGTAATGTCTGTTAAGTTGATATGTGGATATTAGCTGTTAGTAAGGATAATCATGCTACAATCTACTGATCCAAAGAAATTAAAGGTAAAAAGAGGCCAAAGGGGGGGGGGGAGCTCAAGGGCAGACGCATGCATCTTCCAGAGAAGGGAAAATAGAGTATGATTTGCAGGTGGACTGGGGACAGGTAGGGATGGAACAGGAAGAATCAGTCGGAAGTGGAGGGATGGAGGAAGAGAGTTCTGGAAGAAACAATTAAAATTAGAAGCTGTTTTGAGGGTTATGTGGAAACTTCGTGTGGTGGAAATTTCCTGGAATCTATAAGGGTCACCCTAATGAAGACTCTTAGTAATGGGGGATTTGGATCCTGAAAAGGTTTCTGGTGTTGGGATTGGTACATTAATCCAACCACAAAACTTTTCATGCAGATCTTGTAGCAGTGAGAAACCCATGACTGCTCCACCTGGAGGCCCACACAATGAGAGGGATCCCATCCCTGACCCTGCTGGATAGTCAGGAACCAATGGTTGAAAATCTCAAGACCTAGGACAGATCCAAACACAACTGTCTAAAAACAGTAAATAAAATGACTCCTAATGATATTCTACTATGCTCATTGATTAGAGACTATGCTCATAGATTGTCACATAAAGGCTTCATCCAGCCAACAACGGGAGCAGATGCAGAGACCCACAGTCCCACATTAGGCAGAGCTCAGAGAATCCTGCCAAAGATAGGGAGCGAGGATTACAGGAGCCAGAGGGCTTCAGAACACCACAAGAAAATGTCCCACAGAATCAAATGAGCAGAGCTCATAGCGCCTTACAGAGACTGAAGTGACAATCAAAGAACCTATATGGGTGTGACCTAGGACTTCTGCATTACGGTTGTATAATTTGGTGTTCTTGTGGAATTCCTAACAGTGGGTATGTGGCACGAGTTCTAAAGGTCTTAATAATAAAAGCCTGAAGTCAGATATTGAGGAAAACAGTGTGAGATCAGAGAGATGAAGGAGTCAAACTGCTATCACCCTATCAACTTTCCAGCTGACAAAAGACTGAGAGTCTGTTTCCTCCTGCTTTAACACTTCCTCTTTCTGCCCAGCCATATCCCCTCCTGCCTGCCTGTACAGATATCCTCAATGGTAACTAGTGGCTAGCTCTACCTTCTGATCTTCAGGCAAGCTCTATTTGTACAAGCAAGACATTACCACGTGGGTTTGTGGGGGTGTCTCTGACTCCTTTACCTGTTCTTGTGACACTTTTCCTCCTACTGGATTGCCTAGCCCAAGTTTAATATGAGGGTTTGTACCTAGCCTTATTTGTTACATACTGTGTTATGGTCGGTGGATATCCCTGGGAGGTCTGCTCTTTTCTGAAGGATGTGAGGAGGAGAAGATCTGAGGAAGAGGGGAGGTGGAAGGAAAAGGAAGAAGTGGAGAGAGAAGAAATTGCAGTCAAGATTTAATATATGAGAGAGGAATATACTAAAAATTATTCGATTTGAAAGATATGCACATAATTTAGCATTTGCTTTAAAGAATAAACCTGGGACTAACTGTCATTTTAAAATAATCAAGACTGAATTGGGGTTCTACTGACTAACCAAAGCAGATTGGACAAATCTGTTTCTGAATTTACTATCAGGGAAATCACACAGTAACGTTGCTTCCACAATTTTCATTAAGAAATATCATCTGATAACCTCTGTACTATTTTGAACTCTTTAGTGACAATACCAGTTTGGATTATATTCTTGGAATCCTCTGTCTTTAGTGGCATTTGGCTCATAGAAATATGTGCAGAAGACCCAAGGTTGGAATTAGCCATTTTTCGGAAATCCTGTCTCCTCCAGTTGAGTCATTAAAAGATGACTGTATTTTCAGTATAAAATCATACCTGTTTTCTAAATCTTTTCATGATGCAAGGTTCTGTAGTTTTCTATTTCTGTTTTTGTAGCTATATTACATTGCATGTTTTTGTTATTGTTAATATTCTGTTTTTTAGTGTCACACCTTAAGCAATTTACAAGATGGATTGCTGAAATTTTTGTTTATTTATTTCGTAAATTAAGTGCTGTCATCTGGAAACTTTAGGAGCTGATGTGTAGTAGGCAGAGCAGCTCAATGGGTGCATACTCTGAAGAGCAGCAGAAGGGAGCTAGGTTTTTTTCTCTTCTTTTCTGTTCCGTTCAATGAATGAAAAGTTGATCTTGCCTTCATTCCCATTGCCTTGGTCTCACTTAACACCACATAAAAAAAAGAAACAAAAAAAAACATAATAAACTATCTACTGAGTAAAAACTCAAAAACTGTGAGCAAAATATGTACTGTAAAAGGTTGATTTCACATTTTTACAATAAAAGAAATGTAACTAAAACATGATGCATGTATAGATGCCAGTCAGAATAATATGCTTTTAATAAGTATTACATACAATGAGAATGTTTGGATTTATGAAAATGCTGACTTAAATTTTCTAATGAAACCTGTATACTGAAAATAGAGTTGACTTTAAAGCAAAATCAAAGGTAAATGACTTTCGTCTTAGACCATTTTTTTCCCTGTTGTTCTGATAAAATAACGTGGCCAAGGCAACTTAAGGGAGGAAGGGTTTCTTCTGACTTCCAGTTCCAGTTCATCATAGTAGGAAACTAATGAAACAAGAGCTTGAGAGAGTTTTCAACATTGATCGAGCACTCAAGAAACAGAGGTGAACACATTTTTTTCTCAATCTTTTCTATTTTCTACTGTCCTGCATGCTTGATCATGGAATGTTCACAGCTAAGATGATTCTTCTAGTGCCAATTGACTGAGTCAAGGCAATCCTTCGCTGACATACCCAAAGCACTATATCCCAGGGCATTCTAGACCCTTTCAAGTTGTTAATTAGTAATAAACATAATAATTGCATGTAACTAAAAGATCTAATATCCTAATTTATTACATACAATTTTACTCTCAAGAAAGGATTAAAATGTATTATTTTAACAGTATTGATTTATCATTGAATCTGATATCAAATATTTATTTGAAATTTAATACTCTTTGTAAATTAAATATTTAATTTACTCATATTTGTAGATATTATAGTGTTAGAGTAAAAAGAATGCCTTTTCATAAATTTCAATTCACTTACAAAATACTGAACCCTTCTTGAGAATCAGCAGAGAAAAAATTTTAAAGTCTTCATTTTACTTTCTCATCATGTATAATTTCTTTTCTTTAGCATATTTTAATCTTTTCTTCTAATTCTTCAGTTCAATCAAATGGACCCCACCTAAAGTGATTCATACAATGAACTCCAATTTAAGTTGTTTTGTTAGATGAAAAGTCCAATTACAATTACTTTATTTTTTTAGTTACTAATATATTCATACATCCTAAAATACTAGCACATATGAAAAATTATTTTGCTGATGATTAAGTTTTCCTAAATGGTCCAGAGTTTTAAGCTAATAAACAAATTAATATTTATAGCAGAAGTACTCTTGATAGATGAGTTGCTTTCTTTTTCAAGTTATAAAGAGAAGATTATCAAGAATACTCACAATATGGTTGCCAATATTCAAACTTCATCTACAAAACAAGTGCTGAGAGATTAGAGATTATGCTGGGTTTTGGTGCCTTCAGAGTCAGCAATGGGACGGACATTTTATATTACTTTAATATAGACCTGACTCTTCCTGGCCTGGGTGAAGTTATTTTTTTCTGAGTAGTCAAACTTAATAAAATTAAGACACTGCACTTGCTGACCCTCTGAACCATACACATTTCTGTATATTAGTTCCCTAATAAAAATTCTCCTGTAAAATCCTTGTTCTGATGGACTAACTTTTGATAGCTGTAGAGAAATTGGCCATTTCTTCACACCAAGACGGGATATTTCCAGAACAGTTGGTGAAATGGTCAGTTATCTGAAAAAGGGGGCAGGAAGAAGGAACTTATTTAATGAGGGAAATTCCAAATTAGCTGAGCAAATTTAAGTGGGGAAGGCAACCAATAGGTAAGAATCTTTTGTCTGTCACTGATTTCAGAGACACCATAAGGACATGGGGTTTGAGTTTATACCTGCTGAATTTTCTTGTATGGACAGGTACTGTTTTGCAGGCTGTTAGATTGGTTGCTGGTGGTATGACTGTGGGAAAGAAACCAGAACAATATTTAAACTTAAATATATATCACTCTGTCTGACAAGTCTCTAGTCTTGCTGAGAAAGTAGAAGTTTATAGGGAGAAAACCCAAACTCTAGCTTGTTTTGTGTGGACACAAAAAGTGAAATAAAGCTCAGGAATTAACTATCAGCTTGTTAGAAAAAAAAAATAGATGTGTAAAAATCCAGAATAACTGAAACAAGAGAGTGAAAAAGGTTAAGGCTTAACTACTAGAGAAAGTAAACCCCACTGTCACATAAACAGACTATCATCCTTGCTTTTCTACTTGAAAGTTAATAAAATACAAAACAATGGCACCATAGGCTATACATTGGTGGGACCCAACTATTCAAGAAACTGCAGCAATTCAGAAACTTACTATGGTTAAGTTTCTATTATTGCAAAGTTACCAATTAGCTGTCTTATGAGGACTCAACTGCATGTGAGTTGAGACACTGGGACACAGAAGATGACTCTTCTCTGGTTAGAATAGGAACCAGAAAAAAAAAAAAAAAAGAGTAGCACACTCCTTCTGCTTGAATATAGGAAACTCCTATACCATGCCAGCTAGAATTAAGACAATCGTTGCTTTAAAGATTAGACTAGGAGGAATTTCCAAGTAGGAAAGGCTTGCCACCACAAGCACCCCATGGAAAAGTTTGGGCAAACTCCAGAGTGTCTTGCATGAGTTGAGCGTGCAACAAGCCTTTGTCTCCAGGTATTTCAAAGATGTGCTAAAGCTGTTTATAGGCAAATGAGAACAAGCGGCTACAAACATGCCCTGGTGAATAGCACTGCTTCTCCTGCTCCCTTTTTACTCAACTGTCAGGTGGATTGCCTAGAAGGCTGAAAAGGCTATTTTCCCTAAATATCATTTAGTTATGGTGCTTTGTTACCAGTTTACTCTATAAGTAGATGAAAACAAAAAGGAAAAAAATGGAAATTAGAGAATGGTTTATGTAACTATATAACAGATAAGATCTGTTTCATGCCATGATTTCATTCTCAGGAAAATGGAAGATGAGGCTCCTCACCATAATAGTACAATCTTTATGGAATGATCTTAAGTCCAAGCAACAATTCTAATTTTTCTGTTATGCTCCTTTTTATGATAAGGATGGGACTTTTTTATGTTCTAATGTTACTTCCTATTCTGAGTAAATTTCCACAATTAAGTGCAGGTCTAATGTTTCTGCAGAGGGAAGCCTTGAAGGCAATTGAAGTTCCCATATGTAGTTCAGCACTTATTCTTCTCCTGAGAGCAAGGAAGAGATCATCAATTTGTTAGGCATAGGCACCAATTGTAAAATAATCTATGGAAATTCAGAATATGTTCTACTCATAAGAAAGTTACTCATGAATAGGAAAGTAAATTCCATAGGGAAAACAAGTATTATTGTGCCTAGAAGTCTGGAGCGTTCCCCTACTCTCTATTTGTCACTATATCACCAGTTCATAAAGATACATTAGGGACAGATAGTCTATTAAGAAACACAACACATAACCTTTGTGGAGAAATATTGACTCAAAATTTAGGTAGTTAAAGCAGTAGGTACCTAAGTAGACTCTTATCCTCTTCACACCCTAGAGCAGAAAATATAACACTATTATGCTTCAGGACAGGTACATCAACATAGGAGAAATCATTAGAGTATGATCAAGTTTTTTAGTACGCAAAAATCTCTCATTCTTTTATTCTTAAGAATAACTGTCATTAATACCAGAAGAATTTCTCATAAAAATTAGGAAAACATTAGCATTAATAAACAAAATTCGATCTCAACACTGGTCAGGAATGCATGTTTGGCATTGTTCTGATGGAAGAAGAACGTATGCTAGTCTTCTTAAAAAGCAACTTTTATAACCTGGGTATAGTGGCTATAAAAGCTTAATTTTCCTGTTGAACAAGCTGAATGGAGTCTAGAGAAAAGGTGCTGACAATAGGGAGCTATCTAAAGCAATGCCTTCTATTCATACTATGAAGCATATACCACTCATGTAATGGAAACATCATATAACCTCCCTCAACTCTGCACATCTTTTTCAGTACCTGCTATTGCTTTTCCAGCATACACTTACAAGTTGACTCACAGAGCTGTTTCAGTTTTGCTGGGAGAGACGACAATGCACAAATGGGCATTGTAAATACTCCTTCAGAGTTATTGTATAGTGATCCTCCCCTATGTCAGCAAACTGACTCAGGACCCTAGTCTCTCTTTCTTCCATACTGATATTGTCAAGTTCCCTTTTACTAATGATATTATACTAGCTGGTGAAAATGTATTCTCTTTCAAGACACAGTAGGAAGTCTTACACTCACT
Source organism: Alexandromys fortis (assembly GCF_014885135.2). NCBI lineage: Eukaryota > Metazoa > Chordata > Mammalia > Rodentia > Cricetidae > Alexandromys > Alexandromys fortis. Next base: position 4,165,694 of record NW_026068023.1, on the reverse strand, counting down.
GAATAAGAGAATGGCTCTTTGTGTAAGGAGGACACTAGTGTGTTCCTGGCTGCCCTCTGCTTGTTCATTTTCCAGCTGCTCAGACTCTCAAAATAAGCACAGAAACCATATTAAAAAACACTGCTTGACCAAATACTTGAGCATACTGATAGCTAGCTCTTACATCTAGAATTAACCCATCTCCAATATTTTATATTTTTCATGAGGTTGGTGGCCTACCGGCAAGGTTACAACATCTCTGTCACTGGTAGTGGCTCCATGGTTTCTCCCTGACTACTCCTTCTTTCTCCCAGCATTCAGTTTAGTCTGCCCTGCCTATTTAAGTTCTGCCCTATCAACAGGCTAAGGCAGTTTCTTTATTCATAATGGTATTCATAGCTTAAAGAGGGGAATCCCACATCAGCTGTTTACCCCCAACAAGATTCAAGGCTTCAGGGAGTCCATTAGTTTACAAGGCTTATTATGGTTGGATAAGACGCATTTGGTTCTAGTACTAGGCAAGATAAAGTATATTCTATCTATCCCTTAAAAAAGAATGTACAAGTCTTTGTGGAACTGCTAAATTATCAGTGGGTTAGATTCATTATCTTCTTCATGGCCATACATACTATACCAGCTGTTTTAAAACGGATACACAGGACTCCAGGAAATTCTCAGCAGAAAATAGTTGAAATATGAAAGTAATTGCTATGTCTAGGCAGGAAATATGGGCACTCTAAGCACAACTGTCACAAGGCAGGCTGGTATTCACAGCTTTAAGAGTTAATTTCTCTAAACAAAACAAGAGCAAAAGAATCTCTAAGCTCTGTCTTAGCCTCTATGTGGGAGTTGGAACTAGATACACCTTTTCAAGAGAGTAGTTTCAGGCAGTATCCTGTGTCACAAAAAAATTGCCACTGACCAATATATTACCTGTCAGTATAAACTGGACTCACAGTAAAGTAGTGGATGGACAGTTTGTTTCAGCGGATTCAATCCATTTAAAGGGTGATCTTTAAATAAGGAGCATTCATATTTTCAACACCACAGTATTTTTTACAATTAGTAGCTTCTAATTTATTATGTTGCTAATATATTATGCTAATATAATATGTTGCTAAAGTGTATGTATTTATTATATCTTATGCATTCTTACTCTCTTATGTGGACACCCCAGTCTCTATGATATTACAATTTGAGAAAGAATGACCACCAAGCCTGAAAATTATCAGAATACAGGTGAGTCTAGCAAAGGAAAAACAACTGTCTGCAATTCTTGTTCAGTTTGAATTAGATTAAAAGTGTAGATGAAAACAGGCAAAGATATCTATTTAGTGGTAAACCATGAGCTCTTGGTACAGGCTGTTTGTGTTGACAGCTGGATAATTCATTGAGGTCATCTCAATGATGAAAAATTCATGTTATATGAAGATACAAATGTATGCTCTATATGAAAAATATTCCTGAGAAAACATAATGTAGTTAAAAAAATGTGGAATAGTGCCCTGAATCAGAGAATGCTTGCCTATATGCTGTATACATGCATATTTTTGAAATATGAAAGTAAGTACTTTGATTAAAGTTCAGGCTGTTCTTTAACAACAGATGTAGCTTACTGGTACATTGAAATACTGCACATTAAAATGGAACACAACTAAGAATACAAGATAGGCCTTAAAGTATAACCATGTGGTCATACTTTCATCTCAGTGCCTCAGCCTCATATTTAACCAATAAAAGTTTGGATATATGAATCTGTCCAACATCTTAAAGACTGACAATTTGATTTCGCTGGTCTTTGTTAGAACATAAAAGTGTAAGTGGGTTTTACTGTGTTTAGAAGTATTTTTATTCTTATCCAAGCCTTTCCTAACACAAGAACTGACCAAAATGTTACTATTAAAACTCTTGAGAAGTATGATGAATGGATATTATTGTGTTGACAGAAACCAGGGCACTAATTCTATAGAGCATTCTTTCTAATATCAGACATAAGCATATAGTCTATAATGGCATTTTTTCATCTGCTGATTAACAGTTGAGCAACAGGTTTGATAGAAAGATTGATAATTGTTGGAGCAACAAACATAGGTAGCATTTAAAACAAAGATTTGTCAATCTGGACTAAAGCAGAAAGTAGTGTAAGCAGAGTTAAATATTCACATGGTAATATGACTCCCCTGAATGAGAAATTGTGAATCTAGGTTTATATCTCAAGCCCTAGCTATATATCTAGTATTTATCCAGAAGCTACAGATTCAGTGTTCATATATATTTGTTCATTGGTATTTTCTATAATGAAAAATGTTAAGTCTGGGAAAGTAATGTGTGATAAGTTTCCAGACCCATAACTAAGTCCACAAATTCTGTTGTAGTATGGGTCAGTTATAGCAATTTATGCCTTGAAGGTATACAGTGCAAGAGATACCCTCTGGACTATTGTTCTACCTTGTCATTTGTTACATTACTAACTCACAAATCCTATTTACATGGTCAGCTTAGAATTTGTTGTGCCACATCAGGACCTCAGATGTTTCTGTTGTATAATTTAACAGACCTGATGACAACATTATTTCCAGAAGGTGCCACTTACAATTAGTAGTCACTAATAAATATGCATGCTTTCATGAGCGTCTTACATCTTTTGATTATTCTTTTGAATTTATGTTGTTGGTAGAGGATCCTAGGCAAGGAACGGGGGAATAGGTCCTCTGTAAACATCAACTTCCCAAACAGGTTTCCAAGAACCTGATTATCAATGTGTCAGCCTCTTCTTTGACAAATTGTATGGTTTGTGGGCAGTAATTTCCCAGTAGATAGAATATTTTAAAAATTAAAAAGAGACAAACAAATCTCAAAAGTAATAATGGAAAATCTCCAGGATTTTTTTAAATCTCATTTCAAGGACTGACTTTCTATTTCAAAATTAAAATTTTGATTTTCAACAAACAATCATGACCCACAGGATTCTTGTAACAAAGTTTGCAATGTTGAAGATGAGCCAATGACAGAGCTTTTAAACTGCCTTAAAACAAGAAGTAAAACTGGCATCAAATTATACTGTCAGCTGTGCCTCTCTTTTTTTGATGAATCCTGAGTTCTAGGTCACTCAGAGATGCTCTTATCATACTACAAAGTTCAACATAATAATTTTAGTACTAAATATTTTCTCTTTAGTTAGCATGAAGAATAGAACACTGCTAACCAGCTGATGACTCACTCCATGTTAAGAGGGGATTAATTTTGTGCCTTTTTCACTCACAGTTTATGAGGATCAAAGTCCTTGTAAAGCAGGGTCTGTAGGTGCACAATTTATCCTTCAATGTATAACTCTTTTCAGTATATACTTTTCCTTTTTAAAATGTATTTTTGATGTATCCCTCTGCTTGGCAGATGTTAGCTGTACAGTATGCCTGAGACATCAGTGTCTTTCTTTGATTCAAGCACATTGCCCTTGAGTCCATTTCTTAGTCCATTTTAAAATTACTTTGTATATGAAATAAAAAAAGTTTAAAGTGCATCCTTTGTCTACATTGACAAAATATACTGTCATGTGTGTATCCTTCATGTGACACATGAAGATCTGAACTGATACCCTTTTGATATTATAGAGTCTTGTGAGATAAGGTGAGTTGTTGTCTGGATTACTGTGGTGGCTATGTGGATAAAACAATTATTGTTATTTGTTTGCATAATAACCCATGACCTTTAACCATGTGTTCTATTGATGATGAATTACCTTTACATGGCCCACTTCAATGCAGTAAACCATTTCCAGAACTAGAGTATGTAACGAAAGAAGATCAGCACTTGAAATAATAAATGCTAAGTAGAACAGTTGGATAAAGATATTGGACTTCACATGACTGAGCTATCTTGAGTTATAATTGTTATGGTTGCACCTTTCTCAAATTATTTCAGCATACACTAATTTAATAAGGCCATTAGAATGAAATACTAAGCTCTTCAATGGGCTTGGTCTCATCAGTGACGGGTGGTGCCTGATATCTTTGACATTAGTTTAACCTGCCTGCATAAAGCCACATTTTATAACGGTTATGTAAAATCACTTCATTTTTACTAAAGATATTAGGATACACTGTTCTTGTTCCCAGACACTAGCATGCCTTTGTTATATATCCACCAGTAAATTGAACTATGTACATTTCTGTATCTGATATTTATTCATTTCTGTCACATAGGATCTTGAAAAAAATTCTCATGGCCGTGATTAACTAGTATTTCGTACACATTCCTGAGAAGGAACCTTATTCATGTGTACTGTCTTTGAGATAACTTTAAGCTCTTCTTCCCATTTTTATATCCTGATATTAAGCAAATTCATCATCAGTTTCAACATAAGTGTAAAAGGCCCATTAAGTCACTAAGTTTCACATTAAAATAGCATGCAGGCTTTTTAAATCAGATTATGAAAAATGTATTTAGGTCTTTCACAACTTAGATTTAAAGAAATTCACTAGAATAATTCTTTCGAGTCAATTTTTCCACTTATTTTCTCAACTTTTTATTTTCATAAGAAACGTAAGTTGGTAAGTAGGGAGTAAAATTATGATTTTAGTTTTTATTTTTCTACTTTGATCTTTTCTACATCTTCCATTGGATATATTTTAGGAATAACTTAGGAATATGATAGGCAAGACAACAGTGTTTCTGAGATAGATGTATGGAAATGTATAGAAAGATTAAACAAAGATTAGAGTTTGATAAACTTAATGAAAATTAAGTACTGTATAGAAATTCCATTAAACTAATACTTCATTCAACTTAACTCTACAATTGTTCTCTTGTATCCTGTACTCTAGGCTATATTCTGTTAGGAATAGGAAAGCAAACAAAATATATGCCTTTAAAACACTTATATTCAAGGACTAAGATTTAGCATAGTGTCAAGTCACTTGCCTATCAGGCATGATGCTCTCAGTTTAATACAAACATACACACACACACACACACACACACACACACACACACACACACTCTTTTTGACTCCTGAATTTCCAGCTGCCTATAGTAGTCCACTAACAGTACCACTAACAGTGCAGTTCTAAGAGAAGCCTGTCCTATGATCTCAGTATCTGACTGCAAGTTTTTTGTGTGTGTGTGTGTGTGTGTGTGTGTGTATCTGTGTGTGTGTCTTTTTGTGTCTGTCTGTCTGTCTTCATGTTTACAGGACCTTAAACATAGTTTTTCTCTGGCTTCCACAATCATATATATGTGCTTGTTTACACACACACACACACACAAACACACCAAAGAATACTCACAAACAGATATGCATTTTCACACTGTAGAATAATGTTAAATTAACATTTCATCAAAGTTATGTGGCTGAGATTTGTACTTAGTGGGAAATTTCTTTAATTAATTTCTGCTGCCCAAATGCTATATGGAGAAGAAAAGATTTACTAAAGAACTCCAGACAAGAGTTAAAGGGAATTTGGATAACTTCAAAAAAAAAAAAAAAAGAAAGAAAGAAAGAAAGAAAGAAAGAAAGAAAGAAAGAAAGAAAGAAAGAAAGAAAAGAAAACAAGATACTTGAAAAAAACAGAAGGACTTCAAACCAAACTTCCGGTGTAAGTGATAAAGAGAGAGCAGTACCATAAAACTTCAGAATATAATTTCCCGGGCAAGAGTGAACATGACAGGCATTAGATTTGGCACAGAGGTAATGGAGAGACAATGTTGATCACTTAAAAAGCCAGTAGAGCACACTGAGTAATTGCATGAATGTCAAAAATGGCATCTTGAATTAATTCATTAGGATCTAGAAATTTCAGACATGAGGCATCCTAAAAAAAATGGCTATGGCTTATGAATAATGTGGAAGAAGTCTGGCAGGCATTTAGGTTAAAGTTAACATAGATTTAAAAAAGAGATCATATTTTTGAGAAGTGATAGAAAATAAATAAAATTTAATCTGGGAGTGGATATCCCTATAATCCTGTAAATGATATACATATAAATACCTACACAATGTTCAGTCTTTATAGAAAATTTGTTTACTTTAATTTATATGTATATATTTAAAGTTATAGGGTTATTGAAGTGCACTATCTTCAGTACCTGAGGAATTTATTTATTATCCATCATAAAATAATCCACACCATGTTATTGTATAAAAGAACAACATATTCACACATTTATAATTTTATAAGCTTTTAAACACAGTGCATATTTAAGCTTTGTTTAATGAAACAATCTTGCCAGAGGAGTTTATTTCCTAGAGCTCTTTGAAATCATTTCCCACAGACTATCTATACCACATAATTACATCACCCTATCAAAATGGTTTCTGCTGGTATAAATAGAGAAGCAGGCATGAAGTTCCAGTTAGTGATAATAAGCCAGTAGAATATGCTATACTCTCTTGTTGTTCCTAAGCAAAATGAATGAGGTATTGTTTCATTCTTTCTCCAGACTGAAAGTTTTTTAAATTCTATCTGTACATCAGAGAACCATTACATCCTCCAAAATCATTACTTCGGATTTTCCAAAAGAGCCTACCACTGACTACCTTTTATTAAATGACTTTTTCAAGAATGAATTGTGGAACCTTATTCCATTTTTAATAAAGTTGTACATCTCTGTCTCAATTCACAAGAGAAGTCCAAATACCTATCATCTCGATTTGCAGAATTCATCGGGTAAGTTCTAAAGGATCATTTCATATTTTGAGCACTCACTAATCCCAGTGCACTTTGCCTACTAAATTCAGAAGACCATGCATGAAAGGGTAATAATTTTATGACATCAAGCCCTCTCCCCCAAACTCAGTAGCATCCTATGCAAAATTTTGTCTCAAGTTTCTTGTGTGTGCATACATATATGTTTAATTTACATATAAATATATGTATATATGTCTGTATATACGTATATACAGAGAGAGAGAGAGAGAGAGAGAGAGAGAGAGAGAGAGAGAGAGAGAGAGAGAGGGGAGAGAAAGAGAGAGAGAGAGCTTTTCTGTATGCATATATGTACATCACATGTGTGCCTGGTGTCCTAGGCCAGAATATCCAGCAGACCTGGAACTGTAGTTACCGATGATTAGAAGTGACCATTTTGATGTGACTCAAACCCCAGTTCTCTGCAATATCAACAAGTGTTCTTAATTTTTTAGCCATTTCCCCAGCCCCTATTTTGTGTTCCTTTGAGTGGTATCTGGAACTATAGAAACTTTGTAATTTAAAGTCATATGAAAAAAAAGTCATATGAAACAAACCAAAAAATACGCCTATTTATTTTAGTCTAATTTATGAAAAGAATATGATTTTTCTATTATTTCATAACTTTGTGATGTACATATATTTCCAAAGCAAACTTCTTTAGTTTTCTGAATTATTAGGTAATAAAAGGCATTATATTGGAATCACTGTCATAGGAGAGCATATATTATTTTAAAACTTATTTCTGTATAAAATTATTCATTCAAGATAACTTGTACCATTATTATTAATGTGACAGGCTCAGTCTCTGACTCTCATCCTTCACTGTATCATGACTGAATGAAGCTTGTATATATTTGAACTTGTCTAATCATTTATTAGCAAATACTCCTGTGAGTTATCTAGTCTCTAAGCTTGTGAAATTCCTCTAATGAGAAAGAAAATCTGCTAGGCAAACAGTCTCTTGAAAATTCATTAAATAGTCACGACTTCTTTGGTAGTTCCAGCATTGCCAACGTTCTTCAGGAACAATGAGCAAATTAGAGTTAAAATAACGCTCAGGCATGACTCCCTGGTCACCAAGATTCCTTTCAATAGTATGTTTGACCATTAGAATCTCCTGCTGTGCCTTCCTTCTGTTTTACATATTCAGGTATCATGTGTCCATGAGAGCCTTAAATTCTCTTCCAAGGAAGAGCTGCAAATGTGTTCTGTGAAATATTTGTCCCTGTTTTCCAGGAGAAAGATCTCACCAGCCATATGAAACAGAATTGCGATTAATTTTGATAGCACAGCACTTAGGTAGGCAGAGTAGACACAACTAAATGCTGGGAAGAAGGACAGTGTGGCAGACGCCATGGTTCTCCTGCCCGAGATGGACGCTGGTTAGACTCATGCCAGTAAGCCACAGTCAAGTGGCGATACACATTAATGGACATGGGTTAAATTAATATGTGAAAGTTAGCCAATAAGAGACTAGAGATAATGGGCCAGGCAGTGATTTAATTAATACAATTTCTTTGTGATTATTTCGGATGTTAAGCTAGGCGAGCAGCCAGGATGAAAAGCAGGCCCTCTCTCCTCCCTACAATTCTATATTGAATCACTTGAAAATTATGCCAAAACATTTTCCGAAGAACCTGCACCATTTTTATTCTAACCAGATATGTATGGGAGTTTTGATTCTCCAAAGTTTTGCAAATGCTACTTTTGTTTTATAATTTTGAGTGTTCTTGTATGTCATTACACACATGTAGGTCACATTACATACATCTAGAGACTTGTGCCTGCTAGGAATGTAATCACGCACTGAGTGTGAGATTCTGTCTTGTGCTCTTGCTTTAACTTGAATTTTCCTGATGATTAACAGGGTTCAATTGACGTTCATGGGGCTCAATGACTGCTTGCATATCATTTTTTAAAAACGTTAGAGAGTTGTTTATTTAGACCTCAGTTATTTCCTCAATTCTTGCGTAACAGAACTTACATAGTCTAGATACATCTATCAGAAATATATTCTACAAAACTATATCACATTCTCTGAGTAATTCTTTATCATTAATGGTGTTATTTATTTATTTATTTAATTAGATATTATCTTACAACTAAATAGTTCAGGTTCTGTAGTAATTTGTATCTTTCTGTTCTCATTACAAAAGCAATGACATTCTGGAATATAGGCATTTATATTCATGCCAAGTTTCTATATGGTATCCCTTTAAAAAAAACACAGAAAAGAGAAAAATATTTATTCAATATTTTGCTTTAGCTGTCCTATTACTGAGATTTCAGTATAAAATACAAGGAAAATTTTCTAATACAAATTTGAGATTAGCTATGCTTCTATTTATTTCTGTCATTTTATAGTTTTGGCACTTATGTCTATGGGTTTTATCTCTTTTTATGTTTAATATTAATTTTATATTGGGTATGGTTTGGGGTTTCATTTGAGTCTTTTGAGTGCAAATGTCTATTTTTGAGAATTATTTATTGAAAAGAATATTTTGTCTACTAAATCATATTGAGTGTATATATCAGTGAAGAATCAGCAAGACTGAATATATGAATTATTTCTCGAGTTCAATTTTTTCCATTTGCCTATATTTTTATTACTGTACCAGTGTAATATATGTAATATGTGATCTTACTTCTATTAAGTTTACTCTGTGTGGCGGGGGGTGGGGGTGTGGGTGTGGGTGTGTGTATACCGGTGCATGCATGTGTGTGTATACAAATGCATGTGTGTGCATGTGTATATGTGTGTGTGAGATGACGTTTATTTTTTTTTTTATTTTTGTTTTATAAATGACTAAGTTGAACCAAGGCCACTGTGTGGGCATAGGTTTGGCTCTATGCACTAAAACTTGATACATTCACACAGTTACCTTCCTTTCAGAATTTTTCAGTAGTTAATAGTTCACCAGGGAAAATTAAGACTCCAATAGCCCTAGCCCCACCACCACCCATAAATAATTTTTGACAGGGTCAATCATGTGCAAGCATCTTTATATTACTGAGTCTTCTGTTCATGAATGTTAAATATTTAGCCTCAGCTGAAACTTGTTAATTTATATCGGAGCTGTTTATAGAATAAGCCAATTTTGGTAATACATGTCTGTAAACTGGTACTCCAGACATTAAAACTGGAAGACTATGAGTTTTAATGCCAGTCTGTGATACACAGGAAATATTGTATCAGGAGAGAGATTTTCACCGAACAACTTTTTAGCACACAGGGGTTTTTTTTAATGAAAATTTTAATTATATAATTTTATATTATTAAAAAACAAAATTTCTTCTTTGAAATATTTATTTCAGTTTTAGGTTGTTAATTATTCAAATATTGAAATAAAATGATTTTTTGTGTTTTGATCATATGTGTATCTTCATCTTTTACTAAGCTAGCAATTTTCAAAAAGTTTTAAGGGGATCCCTTATGATTTTTTAACTACTAAATTATTTAGATAAATAGAGACAACTTTATAAGAAAATAAAGTACAAGACATTTTATCACAGTTATTGAAATATGTGTTTTAAATAACACTAGATAGGTTAGAGCTATCTTTTTGAGTGAATGCTCCATGTCTTATTTTAACCTGTATAGAATTATACAATTGTGCTCAATTAATATATACATTATATTTTAGTAGCAAGCTATTTGTACATATAGAAATATACTTATAATGAAAACACTACTAGAATTCTAAACTTTAAAGAATATGATAGAAAATTAACAAAGACAAAGAGCACATAGAGATGGTGATTAAAAAATCTGATTTTGAGAAATAAATCCATTGTATGAGAGAGGGAAGAGTTGAATGACTTTTTAAAAAGCTGTTCTAATTATAATTAATCTTTAAAAAGGAAAATAAAAATGCCAGTACAATGTCTCATTACTGATAATATCACTACTCTAGAAATACATAAAGGATACTTATATGTTACCCAATTTTTGCATTATCCAAAAAGAAAACAAAATGATAATAAGCACATAACAGATGTACAAATAGTTTTGTTCAGAATACCCCAAGAATAAATTTATGACTGAAATAAATGTGGGCTTAGAAAAGACTTGTCTTGGAAGGAGGCTTAAGCTGACAGTGTAGCAAAAGGCTTGAGGTCTGTTCATGGGAAATAACAAAGCTTTTTTCTCAGCAGATGCAAGCTTCATGAAACATTGTCTTGCTAGTAATAAGGTTCAAGGACAGTTGTAAAATAAAAGTTTGAATATATTGGAAGCATAAAAACTAAGAAGAAGAAGCTCATTAAATAAGACCTAGTGATTGAGGATGTCAACATCAAAAGTTTCTAATCTTTACTAGAAGGCAAATCTCAAATAATGGTCTGCATCAGACAACACTTACATAAATCAACCACCATCCTAGCTACCTGAAACATACATGCATAATTAACCTACATATTTTGTTTCAATCCAGACTGGATTCACAAACTATGGATATTGGACACTTGCATAGATGGCTGGTGCATTGGCAAAGCTGAAACCCAGATGTTCTCCCCTATTCTCAGTCACCATGGGACTGGACCATGGTCTTTGGCAGCACTCAATAAGGGTTTCCGGAAGACAAATCTTCCCATGCATCTGCCCTGTTTGATTTGACCATTTTTGTTCTTTTTTTTTTTTTTTTTTGTTACGTAGTTCCTTATTTTAAAAGATGAATAAATGTTGCAGTGGTTTGTCCTATTTTATTAACTCTGGATTTTCTAAAGTGGAAAGTCATTTCAGGAGTTTACCATCAATGTTATGCAATTCCTGAAGATGAGTTTTCATTGTAGTGAAACAAGAGATATTTTTACTGCTGCAGAAATTGGATATCCACTAGCCTGCAGAATTATAACATTATGCATTGGATCATTTGTGAGATTAATTTGGAAAATAAGTTCCTAATGGAGAATGGGAACTCAATGAGCAAGAAATCAACAACCCATGTGGAGTTCTCCCTATATCTCCTTTTCCAAATGCTACAATACATAGAAACAGACTTCTAATTTATCATTGGAGTATACATTCAACTCACCATGCATTTGCTCAATATTTCAATATAAATTTTTATTTAAAAAGTATTTGTCATTTTTTCTACTAATATTACAATTTTAAACTACTGCATATACATTATTTTCTTTTAATTATTACAGTTTTTCATAACTGCCAACATAACTATAAGTAAGTTTTATAAGAACTGTAATTTTTTTCATCCCAAAAATTTAAATACTCCTAAAATATCACTATTCTTTACTAGGATAATATAAGACAACAATCAGCACATAAACTCTCAGGTATTTTCTCTTTTTCTTTTAACTTTATCAGTTTTTTCTCTATAAAATATATACACACAAAATCTGCCAACTAATTTAGTGTTGCCAGTATATATTTGCTTAAGGTTGGAGAGCTGGCACTGTATAACCAATTAGGGACACACTCTTGGAGAAGATTAATTCTTACACTATCAGTAGTTGTAGATTCCTTTAGCTATTCAGCTACTGTTGTGGTGTTGGCATGCCATCTGATGTCATTGCCAGGGCTTGTTTAGGTGACAATACTGTTGAGATTTCATTAGTGTTACTTTCCTGACGTATGTTAAACATACTATTATGAAGTAGAAGTCCTGTTCCTTGGTTCTTGAAATCTTTCTACTCCTTCTTCCTTTGTGCTCTCTGACTCTAAAATGTAAGAGTTATATTATAGATAGTATAATTAGAATCCAGCATCCAACTATCAGTTGTTCTTTGAAGGATAACCATTGTGGCATTTTGTGATGCTCTTCATTTGTTGTAAAAACAAACAACTGCTCTCATGAGAAGTTACACTTCTCTGAAGAGACCAGAGGTGTCACAACTGAAAGGAGGGGCAATTAACATGGATTTTCTTTTTTTATTATTATTTTAAGGACTCAAGGAAAAATACTATTTTATATTTAGCTAAATTTATATACAACACACACACACACACACATACTGACATTCCCAACCAGAACTCTGCACTAACAAAAACTCTAGTAGCAGGCACAAGAAACCTCCTTTTCAGTGGTTGGCCAGGGCAGTTCAAGTGACAACCAAAACAACGTAAGCCATTGTTGTTCACCTTGGTTTCTCTTCAGAAGCTGAAGGTAAACTACTATTGGGAAAACCACCAGACATTTAAGATACAGTGCTCACATGATTTGACCTGGATCTAAGCCTCCTACTTATGCTCTAGCTTCCATACCAGACATTATTAGGCAAGCTGCCAGAGAAGGGAAATAATTTATCATCTACACATTGGTGATGCATGTGAACAACAACAATAATACTATATTGTGAAGCCCAAATTTAAAATATTTTACAAATTCAAATCATAACAAGTTGGTATACTTGGATTATATGTTAATTTCAGTTACTTGTTTCAAGAATGATGATACCCCTTCATTTTCATTGGCTAGCAGGTCATTGGAAAATTTAGTGTCTTATAGCATTACATGTAGTCCTGGGCTGAAGTCATGGCTGAAATATCCACTGTCTTGATCTATGGCCATAAATTGAAACAATTAGCAGGGTAATTATGTGCAATCACAATTAGTGAAATGGAAGGAAACAATAGTCCATCTTAAAAAAATGAAGAGATGAAAATGTCTTGATTCCTTTTCTTACCATTTTTCTATTATTGTAAAATAATTCTTGCACAATACTAGATTCTGTATTGATGTTCTTGACATTTGGAACTTTGAGATGAAAGCCCGGATGTGTCCTGTAAGAGGCTATTTGTTTCCAGACCTTCCTTCCTTACTGCATCCTAACACAGTGGAGGCATTGAGATGGTCAAGAGTCTAAAACATTCTCATTAAGACTTATTATGGCATTAGCCTACCTACTCAGACTCACTTCCCCAAATGATGCATCTTCTGATACTACTACTATGGGGATTAAATTTCAGCTTGAGTTTTGGAAGGAGTGCCTTCAAATCATATCATTGTTTCATTATTCCATATGTTTGCCCTGCTTTAATTTCTTTATAATGCTACTTTACACATAAATGGCCCATACCTGAGTGGATAGGAACTAATCTCTGTCAAAATAAAGTTAATTGGGGTATATTTTTCTGCAATCATGTTTGCAAACCTTTTAATTTCTGGATGTTGATGTCAGAGTTGCACTCTCAGTAGGTTCTCCTTTAAAATAATTTTCCATATTTGTGCTTAGATTCTCTATTTTTGTATTGCTAATGGGAGTGCAGTTTATTTGACTTACTTGGTAGTACGATTTCATAATTGAATCCTGGCAATTGTTACCCCTGTATTTAATTGCCGTCACTATAGAAATATAATGAAAACTTTCTGACTTATGTAATACATAAAGCATTCAGAGATGCCACAGACCATATGTGACTGATGCCTGATATTTTTCAAAACCAGCACTGAAGTTATTTACATTTTCTTTATTAATAATGGAAAGTAGCTCATTGCTATCCATGAATCCCTTGACATTTAGATAATTTTTTTAGAAAACCAAAAATTTGTTTAATTAGATTTTTAAATACCTGTATCTAACTGCCGAAAAGTTGTAAGTACATTTGTAAATTCTACCATATCTTTTGGATTAAGCATATTATCAGATCTTTATGATTTCAAATTTTCTCTTGTTAGAGAAAAATTGAAATATTGTTGTAAAAGGCTTGAGAAGATTTGCAGACTCTCTCCTTCTGCCACTTTCCCTTATTTTCTACTGTAAAGAGATGAAGCAGACTCTTTGGACCAAGCTGCACATTGGCTGAATTTAGAACAGTTCTAATCTGCTATCATCGAATGAATACAGATGAGCAGAGATACACAATAAATTTCCAATATGGCCAAATCTATTACTGAGAAAGAGTTTTACAACCAGAAGCATAAATCTAGAAATATCATTACTTGTGAATTGTTCATGTAAATAACACCCATAAGACTAAACACATGATACAATGGGAGAACATCACGTGTATGACATAGTGTTCTTTGTGACTAAGGAACTTAATCAGAAAACTATGAGGTACATAGACAATGATGGAGGATGGTCTCAGTTCAGACCATCCTTTTAAAACATCTTGTTCTTTTAGATCATATATTCCTTTGTCAAAGCACACAAAGAGGGATGGACCTCATAAAATAGTTGGATCACAACATAATACTAAGACATACAAGAGAATGAGGTAGAGAAGGAAGGGGTGGTTGGCAAAGAAAACATCATAAACATAGCTGGTGATGGAAATCTAATGAAAATTGATGATGGCTTTCTGATCAGAACAGAGAAAGTTTTTTTTTTAATAAATCAAGAGTAAGAAAGAAAGTTCTGAATTCTCAGAGGAAAGAATGCATTCCCTTCACTTGGCAGACTTACAAAGACTATTTGATGAAAAGCCACAAGTTGAGAGCTGGCAAAGGAACCCGTGGTGACTTCATGGCCTATCAATCTTCAGAAGGCAGACACTACAGCAGATCATGGTATGTCACCAGGCCAATAGGTGGGTGGCACTGAAGCAAGAGATGCTCTTTTGGAATGTGACAGAGAGGAGTTTTCAGCCCATTTCTAAGATCCATTGCCTGCTGTGTGAGCAGAAAAAGAAGGAGATCAGTCATGGATGAGAAATTACCTGGGCGCAGCCTCAGAGAAGTTCAGGTTCGGTTCAGGTATTGGAATACTAAACAGAGGGTGATTACTGAATCTGAACCAGGGGCAACTGAAGCTAAAAGGTCCCAAAGGTGAGCGTAAGGATTTGGCACTGCAGAGCTTCAATGACCAAGAAAACAGGGGTATCTTCTGGTGTATGCAACATTACTGAATATACTTGGAGGAAAAATGAGGTTATACAACTCAATAAATTTCTTATTAAAATATGTTTCAGCCTTATTGTCTTGTAGTCTAGACATTCAGAATTGCCAGGGAAGAGAAAATAATTCTTCACACTACACAATCTTAACAATTTAGTTTTCTGATATAATTTACTAAAGAATAATTAATTATCTCCTACCAAGAATTATCTTTATATAAAGCATAGTTTAAACGATCGTTGAGAAGGTGACTGAGAAGAATGATTTCACACTCTTCTGTTTATACTGTGCCATGTTATGAACAGCTGGTATTTCCTTTCCATTGTCAGTATAGAAAGAGTGTGGTTCCATTGAAACCATGTAACTTGAGAGAAAATATCTGGTTCTCAACTGGATGCATATTAAGACCATGCAAGCAATTGACCATGCAAGAATGACTAGCTGAGTTCAACTCCGGAATACACACACACACACACACACACACACACACACACACACACACACACAGACATACAGAAGTGACACATCACTGATGGAAGTCCAATAGTCTTATCTGGAAATGGAAGGTGGAAACAGGAGGATCCTATGGGCCATATATACCCTAGAATACGCAGAACTGAAGAAACAAGGTTGACCTTCACTCAGTGATATGAAAAACAGAATCTGCTTTGGAAAAGTTTCCTCTGACTTCTTATAACGTGCCTTAGATGAACAGACCACCCCCATACTTTACACGTCCCCTACTTACAAACTACATAAATAATAATTATTTAATGCATAATATTACAAATTATAATGAAAAGTAAGTGCTTGAAAATTTGGCATGTATAGAGGACTGGGAGGCATGAACTGCAAAAAGAGTACTGGGACAGATTTCTTCCAGGAGACCTTAATGTGAAAATCTTCCCATTAACATGTCTTTATGGAAAACATGTTAAATATAAACAAATGCAATTTGAGAAGTAACTGCATAAAACACAGAGTAACCAAAATTTGATCCTAATATTATAATCAGCAAAGAGAAACAAAGCCTGAGAATATCAGTAATAAAATAGATGAAAGAATAGGAGAAGTAACTGAGTTTTTTGAGGTCCCATCTAAATTAATGGACTTAAATACAGGTTTCCAGTAGGACACATACAGAGCTGGTATGATCGGATTTCCAATCAAATATGAAGCCATCGAAGTGTGACAAATGCCAGCTTGTACCCTCTCAGTGAACATAGGAAATGGAAATTTATTTAAACCTTAAAGCAAAGGAACTCATTACCTCAGTCATTTTAATGGATCCCCAGGGCTTTCCTAGTCTACTGTTCAACTTGTTGGGGGTACAAACAAATGGTGTTCTCTCCTGAAATGGAAATTACAGCAAGCAGGAAACTATCATTTCCATTACCATGCATGTCAGGAAATTCTGTGAAACCTCCTCCTCTCATACATGCTACCTTGACATCCCAGTTCTCCTTGAGGTAATTTTCTAGACACCACAGGTCTCCTGAAGACAGGAGGATCTCCTAACTTTCATGTTCAGTCAGCACACTATGTGACACTGCCCTTTTTCCTTCATTCTCATCTTTGTTCATGATTGAAAATATATGTCAGTAAGGAATCTTGTGGTAATAAGTTTTTTCTTTTATTTATTTATTTATTTATTTATTTATTTTTAATTTATTTATTTATTAAAGATTTCTGTCTCTTCCCCACCGCCGCCTCCCCTTTCCCTCCCCCTCCCCCAGTCAAGTCCCCCTCCCTCGTCAGCCTAAAGAGCAATCAGGGTTCCCTGCCCTGTGGGAAGTCCAAGGACCACCCACCTCCATCCAGGTCTAGTAAGGTGAGCATCCACGAAACTGCCTAGGCTCCCACGAAACCA
>NW_026068023.1:4137255-4146298 GCF_014885135.2 Alexandromys fortis | reverse complement strand
TACAAACACAATATTATACACTAATCATAAACTGAAGGATGCAATTGTATGGTTGCATGCAAATGGATAGAAATAGAAAACACTATCCTGAGTGAGATAACCCAGATCCAAAACGAGGAATATGGTATGTACTCATTCATTAGTGGACTCTAGCCATAAACAAAGGATATTAAGCCTATAGTTCGCAAGCTTAGAGAAACCAAATAACAATGTGAAACCAAAGAAAAACATATATAGATCCTCCTGGAAATTGGAAGCAAACAAGATCACCGGGCAAAAGTTGGGAGCATGGGGTTGGGGGTAGGGGTGGGGATGGGCATGGGGGAAGGGGAGAGGGGGAGAGAGAAGGAAGAAAGGAAAGACTGGAGAGAGCTTGGGGAAGTGGGAGGGTGGAGATGGAGGAAGGGCGGATATAGGAGCAGGGAAGAAGATATCTACATTAAGGGAGACATTTTAGGGTTGGCAAGAGACTTAGCTTTAGAGGGGATCCCATGTACACATGGGGTTGTCCCAAGTTAGGTTCTTTGGCAGTAGAGGAGAGGGTGCCTGAACTCTCCTTGCCCCACTATCACACTGATGATTATCTCAAATATTACCATAGCATCTTTGTCTGGCTACAGAAGAAGATAGAGACAGAGACCCTTATCAGAACAATGGACTGTGCTCCCAAGGTCCAGATGAAGAGCAGGAGGGAGAAGATGAGCAAGGAAGTCAGGACCACGAGGGGTTGGTCCACCCACTGAGATAGTGTTCCTCTTCTAATGGGAGCTCACCAAATCTAGCTTGACCGGGACTGAACAAGCATGTGATCAAACTCTGAATGTGGCTGACAATGGGGGCTGACTGAGAGACCATTGATAAAGACACAGCGACTCGTTTCTATTGCTTGTACTGGCTTTTTGGGACCCTGGTCTATTTGGATGCAAAGCTTCCTTGTCCTGGATATAGGGAAGAGGGCCTTGGACTTCCCACAGGGCAGGGTTCCCTGTCCTTTCTTTCTTAAGGAGGGGGAGGGAAAAAGGAGGGTGAGTGGGGGAGCAGGGGGGGAATGGGAGGAGGGGAGAGACTGTAAAATTTTGAATGGAAAAAAAGAAAAAAATATATTAATAAGAAGTAAAAAATAAATGAAAGAGACTGAAAAATTATTTGCCAACATTTAGTATTTTTATAATCAAAAGGACATTTTAAAATGTATGTTGTTCTTTTGATAACCAATTTCTTGAGTTCTTTGTATATTTTGGAGATCAGATCTCTGTCTGATGGGGGTTGGTAAAGATCTTTTCCCATTTTCTAGGCTGTCGCTTTGTCCTGTTGACTGTGTCCTTTGCTTTACAGAAGCTTTTCAGTTTCAGGGGGTCCCATTTATTAATTTTTTTCTCAGTGTCTGTGCTGCTGGGGTTATATTTAGGAACGGTCTCCCATGCCAATGTGTTCAAGTTTACTTCCCACTTTCTTTTCTATAAGGTTCAGTGTTGCTGGTTTTATGTTGAAGTCTTTGATCCATTTGGACTTGAGTTTTGTGTCTGGTGATAGATATGGGTCTATTTTCACTCTTCTACATGTTGATATCCAGTTATGCCAGTACCATTTGTTAAATATGCTTCCTTTTTTCCATTTGATATTTATTGCTTCTTAGTCAAAAAATCAGGTGTTCAATGGTGTGTGGGTTAATATCCACATCTTCTATTCTGGTTCATGGGTCTTCCTGTCTGTTCTAATGCCAATAACAGACTGTTTTCAGTACTGTAGCTCGGTAGTAGAGCTTGAAGTCAGGAATTGTGATATGTCCAGAGGTTCTTTTATTGTACAGGATTTTTTTTGGCTATCCTGGGCTTTTTGCTTTTCCATATGAAGCTGAGTGATATTCTTTCGAGATCTGTGAAGAATTTTGCTTGGCATTGTATTTAATCTGTAGAGTGCTTTTGGTAAGATTGCCATGTTTATCCTGTTAATTCTGCCTACCCAAGAGCAGTTTCTGGTGTCTTCCTCAATTTCTTTCTTTAAAATTTTAAAGTTCTTCTCATACCAGTCTTCCATTTGTTTGGTTAGAGCTACTCCGAGATATCCAGTACAAAAGAAAAAAAAAATGAAGTACAGATCTAAACAGAGAACTCTGAACAAAGAAATCTAAAATGACTGAAAGACACTTAAGGAAATGTTCAACATCCTTAATTATCAGAGAAATGCAGATCAAAACAAGTCTGAGATTCCATCTTACACCTGTAAAAATGGCCAAGATTAAAAACACTGATGACAACTTATGCTGGAGATGTTGTGGGGAAAAGGAAACACTTCTGCATTGCTGATGGGAATACAAGCTAGTACAGCCCCTTTGGATGTCAGTGTGGCAATTTCTCAGAAAATTAGGAAACAACCTTCCTCACGACCCAGTAATACCACTTTTGGGTATATATCTAAAGGATGTCCAATCGTGCCACAAGGACATGTGCTCAACTATGTTCATAACAGCTTTGTTTGTCATAGCCAGAACCTGGAAACAACTTCAATGCCCCTTCACCAAAATACATAAGGAAAATGTGGTACATTTACACAATGGAATACTACATAGCAGAAAACAATAACAACATCTTAATTTTGCAGGAAAATGGATGGAGCTAGAAAACATTTTGAGTGAGGTAACCCATACACAGAAAGATAACTATCACATGTACTCACTCATGGGTGGTTCTTAAACATAAAGCAAAGAAAACCAGCCTACAATCCACAGTTCCAGAAAATTTAGACAATAATGAGGACACTAAGAGTAATTTAAATAGATTTAATCTACATGGGAAGTAGAAAAAGACAAGATCTCCTAGTAAATTGGGAGCATGGGGACCTTGGTGGAGTGTTAAAGGGAGAAGGGGACAGGCAGCCAGGATAGCAAAGAAAAATGTAGAGCTCAATAAAAATCAATTTTTTAAAAAAAGTATGTTGTTAATGCAAAATGAAACTACTACCATAAAATAAATTTTAAAAAAAGAGTATGTTCTTAGACAAATATCAGTAGCTCTGGACTCGACATGTGAGTTAAAATTGTCCCAACATAAAGGCCAAGTCATTTTATGTTGTTTCTATAGTTATGTAACAAACAAAGCCATAAGAATTGCATTTATCGTGAGGTTGTAGAGGAACAACAAAGCAGACGAAAATCTGTTATAGCATGCAGATACTATCTAATGTCATTCTTAGCCTTGGAGTTGGTAGACACTACTACTCTGAGAAGAATAGATGCTCTGTCAGATATAAGAGATGGGCAATGAAGGGCTATAAGGGGTATTAAAGATAACCAAAGATAACCCTCACTGCGTCTGAAACATTCTGCTTCCACAATCACAAACTTCAAATCAACCAATCAATCTTGTGGAGTCTTCAGAATACTGTAGCTTGTTTTCCAGGATCTTCAGATTACAGCATATAAAGGAACACACTTCCAAACAAAGGCCATATCTGAAAAACCTATATTTAATGTCAAACTCAAGAACATATAAAAATAATAGGATGGCAAATGTAATAGCCTTTATGTAATAATATTTTAGATGTTCTACGCAGAGTAGGTAGGTCAGACAATAACAAAAGTCCACATCAAGAGAAAAAAAGAACAATGGCTATAATTTCTGATGACAGACTATTCATATTTAAAATAAAATCTCAAACTCTTCACCAAAAGTTATTAAAATCCATAAACTCAGTGGAGTTGTGGGTGATAAAATTAATGTATATGTGGCCTCTTCTATCTTTTGTAGATTAATTTGGTCACTTTGTCAAATACAACGAGCAAAGTTTCACATCTCTAGAACATAAGCATCTAAGGTGATCATTTTGGACATGAGATATAAACATAACCAAAATATATGCAACAGTTGTCAGACAGTCCTGATTATAAAAAAGTTATCCATGGAAAAATCTTCCCAGTCCTACAAACTTATTATTATTCAAAAGCAGCAATA
The DNA here is from genome assembly GCF_014885135.2 of Alexandromys fortis. Lineage (NCBI taxonomy): Eukaryota > Metazoa > Chordata > Mammalia > Rodentia > Cricetidae > Alexandromys > Alexandromys fortis. The sequence goes on along the minus strand of NW_026068023.1, from coordinate 4,142,348 downwards.
TAACTGCAAAGTTTTATGCAAGTGTACTTTCATAAAGTATTTTATTTACCAATGTGTCTTGAAATTTTCCTATTAGCTTTTTATTAAAGACATATATATGTACATATATTATAAATTATATATTTTTTTTCTAAATTTTAGAAAAGATATTCAAGTATGAATTTGTTATTTACATATGGATGAACTTCTATTCCAAAAAGAGATTTGTAACTATGACATTTACTACCACATTGNTAAATTTAAGTTAATCTAAGATTAAAGATTTATTTTTTATTTGTAAATGAGCTTGTGCATGTCTGCATGTGTGTGTGTGCAACACATGCTTGAAGATATCCAGGGTTCCAGAATACAAACATCAAGCATGTCCTAGACCTGGAGGCACCCTATCTAATATAATAATGTGATCTAGAAGCAGAACTCACATCATCTGCAAGAACGGAAAGCATTCTCCATCATTGTGTCATCTCTTCAGTTCTGAGCCTGGTATTTTCTATATAAAAATACCAGTTATATGCAAACAGGAAAGTTTCTTTTTTATTCAGATTATTCTATTTCTTATTTTCCCTGATTGTGTTCACCATTGACATTCAACAATAATAGGTATCTAGGAGAAACAAATTATATAAAAATAATTTTGACTCATGATTACAAAATTTCTATTTCATGACTGACTGAATATAGTGCTTGCTAGTCTGTGGTGAGGCAGCACACCTCTGAAGGGAAACATAATGACATAAAACTGCTCAATAGAAAACAAGAAAGGTAGAAGGAGCCAGGAAGACACTGATAATCCGTAATTCCCCCAAAACCATTCATTAGGAGATGAAAAATATTTCTTAGTCTCATTTCTTATAATTTCCAATAGTGTAACTCTGGCAGCCACATCTTTCAAAGATGGGTCATTGAGGGGACACTTAATACCCAGCGAAAACACTGTGATTAATAGAAAATAGTGAGTTGTTTTTAGACAACGGTCATATTCCCCTCACCTGAAGCCATGTGATATTCTCTGTCAGCAAAGTTCCAGCAGCTGCAGGGAAACTGGGAAGCTGTAAGATTTTTCTTGGAGCTTCTCTAGTGTTAAGATCTGTACTAGATATGAAGTCTCTCCATACTGATACAATTTCTGCTCCTTTTAACTTAATACCTTGTACTCCTTATAGGCGTTCCCAACTTCTCTTGTAACCTATTGGGCAACCCAGAATTTATCATCCCTACCTTCTTAGCTGGCATGGGATTTGTCCAAATTGTTTGTACAGACATTTAACACTGGTCATTATTTCAGAGAAAAAGAAGTTGAATTATGGGCTTGTTCTGGAGAATTGATATACCTTCTGCTCCTGCACAGGAAAGTGGATTCTACTTCATCTTGTAGAGAAGGAATGTGTTTGTTATTCCTAAGAACCAAGGTCAGCACACCACTTCTATTACAAACTTACAAATTCAAAGGAATGCAAGACTTTTTATAGAGTTTTATAGAGGACCACAGATGTTTCCTCTCAGAGACTTCAGTTACATTCCTTCCCAGTAAGAGTTCTGACCTTGACAAGGGGAAACTGCCCCCACTGGAATTGGAACATTCTTTGAAGTTCTGCCATGCAGAAGCTTAATTCTGAACCTGACCATCATCTTTCTCTGCCCTCTAGCTGCAGGAGACAAGATATTTATGAGTTCCTAGGAAGGTTTTCTAGCTTTCACTTCTAATCTTTAATTATTTATTCATTACTCCTAACCTTTCATTATATTTCCCCAAAAAAAAAAATTGTAAAGGTGCTCTATGGAGAGTCCATCTAATTCAGAAACTATCCATCTACTATTCTTAAGGTCTTTGAATGAAAATGAAACACTTGCAGCTTTATGTCTTCACAGTTTTTTTTTAATCTATGGGTGGAAAACATAACAATTGTAATGTCATACAGGGCTATCTGCATTCCACAATCACCAGGTAAAATGCTCTTACCATCTGGGCAGTTCATGTGCCAGCTTCAAAATCTCAGCATGATGCCTACATTCCCTGTCATTATCATTATCAACAATTGCACATTGCTATTGGAAAACAGACATTTGGATAAGACTGACTTGTTGAAAATTTATTTAGGAATACATGCCAGTTAAGGGAAAGAATTAGGTTTGGAGTGAAGGAAAATGTACCTTGGATGCATTGATGGGGAAGCTCTCTGAAACTGGAATATCTCCCGTTTTCTCGGAAAGCCATAGAAAAACAGTTTCACAAGTCTAGCCACTAAGTTTAGGTCCACCATAAAAAGAATACATGATCCTGTCATGTATCTATAAAAAACTCAACTTGACAAGGTCTTTCAATCAGCAACTCTCAGAATATAGAATGAGATTGCATCATAACCACCATATTTGTTTAATAAGATTACCATTTTTTTTGCTTTGTTTCTGATGAATTTACAGAGACATTTGGTACAGTTCATGTAATTTCTATGAGAGGGTACCATTTTGTTTTCATCCTTATTCTAAACACTGTACATTTTTTGCATATAGCTTGTTCATTTTTCTCTAACCTTTCCTTTAAGAATATATCTGCTTTTCTTGTCTTATACATCAGCTTTGTGTAGAGAATTCCATAAATAATTTATCCCTATTATATATTTTCTCTAGCCTACTTAGTCACATACTGTTGTATTTATCAGATATTCCACTTTATCATATTAAAGGTAATTTTATTCAAAAATAACAATAACTAATTAAGAATTTATTAGTTATCTGAGTCCACATCTATGTGTCTATACTTTTCTAATGTTCAGAAAACATAATAACCGCCCATTCTGGAGACCAATGCCTCCTTTGTAATCATTCTAACCCAAACATAATGAAAAACTGTAAGTTTCTTCCTCTGTCCTTAACTAAGTTTTACCATCTTATGATTAATGATGGTGGTCCATTGATTTTTTTTATTTCAAATTTTTAAAAATTTGCATGTATTTTTTATTAAACTAGAATTATATATCACTTTTACACATCTTTTTTTTTCCTCTCAAGCACCTCTTGAGTAGACACACTTGTCTTCCCCAATAGACTCAAAACTAATAGTCTCTCCTTATTTTTGATACTATTGCATATATGAATAAATATAAGTATAACCTTCTGAGTCCATTTTTGGCTAGAGGGATGATCACTTTGCATCCTAATGGATAACCAATTAGGGGTTTCTCCTCTCTTTCCCAGCAGTGTTTATGTTGCTAGAATTTGCGGTCTATGGGTGGGACTTCATGATTTTTTTTCCCTTTAATTGTGATCATGTCTTTTGAGATTGTTATTTTAATGGACTTTTTAATACAGCTGTTTCTAGAAGAGACTGTTTTACAGTAGAGTTTCTGCTCTAATGATTCTTAATGTCTTTCTGCTTGCTTTTCCTTGATAGTCCATGAGACACAGATACCAGAGCTGTGATCTATATGTGCACAGTGGATCTGGGCTCCACAAGGTCCTATGATCTCTGATTTGAATCAGGTTGTGTTTTTTCTGTGATGGTCCACATTTAATATACACAGGAACATCCCTATGAGAAGCAGTATCTAGCATCTCCTGTCACTTGAAGACATTTCCTGTAGGTATCAGAATGCTGAGGATGACATTATTGTGAATCTTTCTTACAAATTCTGTTTTTAGCTAGAATTTTATATTATTTTTTAAAGAAAACAATCTTTTTTCAATTTCCATACCAATCCCAGTTCTCACTCCCTCCCCTCCTCCCCTTCCCTCTACCTACCCCACATCGCACTTCCCACCCACTCCTCAGAGTGAGTAAGTCACATTGCTTTGGGGAAGGTCTAAGACCCTCCCTACTAGATCTAAGCTTAGCAATGTATTCATCTGAAGAGAATAGATTCCAAAAGAACCAGTAAAATCAGTATGAACAAATCCTTGTGCCACTGCCAGTGGCCCTGCAGTCTGCCCCAGCTATACAACTGTCACAAACATTCAGAGGGACTAGTTTTGACTTATGCTGTTTCCTTCCCTTTATGGTGGAGGTTGCTGAGCTCCCATTAGCTCAAGTAAACTGTTTCAATGGGTGTACCCATCATGGGCTTGACCACTTTTCTCATATTCTCATTCCTCCCACTCTTCAACTGGACTTTGGGAGCTCAGTCCAGTGCTCCACTATGGGTCTCTGCCTGTTTTCATCAGTTGCTGGATGAAGGTTCATTGGTTTTATTTGAGATATTCATCAGACTGACTATAGGGCAAGGCAAGTTTGTGTCCCATCTTCTCTATTGCTTAGGGTCTTAGCTAGGGTCATGCTTGTGGACCACAGTGAATTTCTCTAGTGCCAGGTTTCTTGCTATCCCCATAATGGCTCCCCCAATCAAACTACCTCCTTCCTTGCTCTCATTTCTGTCCTTTCTCTATCTTAACTATCCCATTCCCTCAAGTTTTCCTCCACCCTCCTATTCTCGACTTCTTCTTTCCTCCCTACTCCCTCCATCCTCATGCTCCCAATTTTGTCAGGCGGTCTTATCTATTTTCCCTTTGCAGGTGGATCTATGCATGCTTTTCTTAGGTTCACCTTGTTGCTTAGCTTTTCTAGGATCATGATCTATAGGCTCAAATCCACTTATGATTGAGTACATAGCAAGTTACTCTTTCTGGGTCTGAGTTACCTCACTCAGGATGGCTTTTCTAATTCTTTCCATTTGCATGCAAATTTTAGATGTCAATGTTTTTTTTTTTACCACCTATTAATACTCTAATGTGTAAATGCGCCACATTTTCTTTATCCATTCTTTGGTTGAGTGGCATCTAGGTTGTTTCCAAGTTATTTCTGGCTATTACAAATAATGCTGTTATATACATAGTTGAACAAATGTCCTTGTAGTATGATTGAGCATCTTTTGGGTATATGCCCAAGAATGGGATTATTGAGTCCTGAGGTAGGTTGATTTTCAATTTTCTGAGAAACCACCTTACTTATTTCCAAAGTGGATATAGAAGTTTGCATTCCCACCAGCAATAGAGGAATGTTTCCCTTACACCACATCTTATTCATCAAAAGCTATCTTTGGTGTTTTTTTTTTAATATAATTTTTTATTGAAAAAAAATTTCCGCCTCCTCCCCGCCTCCC
>NW_026068023.1:4128575-4136535 GCF_014885135.2 Alexandromys fortis | reverse complement strand
CTCCCCATCTCCCCTTACCTCCCTCCCCCCCCATCTTAGCCATTCTGACTGGTGTAAAATGGTATCTCAGAGTTGTCTTGATTTGTATTACCCTGATGGCTAAGGAAGGATGTTGGGCATTTCCTTAAGTATCTTTAGTCATTTGAGAATCTTCTGTTGAGAATTTTCTCTTTAATTCTGTACCCCATTATCTAATTGGATTATTTGGAATTTTGATGTCTAATTTCTTGACATCTTTATGTTTTGGAGATTATCCTCTGTCTGATATGTGATTGTTGAAGATTTTTTTTTCCATTTAGGAGGCTATCTTTTCATCTTGTTCACTGTGTCTTTTGCTTTACAGAAGCTTCTCGGTTTCAAGAGTGCCCATTTATTTACTTTTGCTCTCAGTGACTGTGCTATTGGTGTTATATTTAGGAAGTGGTCTCCTGTGCCCATGTATTGCAGGCTACTTCTCACTTTCTCATCTAACAGGTTTAGTGTGGTCAGATTTATATTGAGGTCTTTAATTCATTTGGACTTGAGTTTTTGTGCATAGGGATAGATATGGATCTATTGTCATTCTTCTGCATGTTCACACCCAGTTATGCCAGCACCATTTGTTGAATTTTCTTTCTTTTCTTTTTTTTTTCTCAAAAATGAGGTGTTTATAGGTGTGTGGATTAATAACAGGGTTTTTGAGTTCTCTGGTATTTATGCCAATACCGGACGGCTATCATTAGTTTAGCTCTATACTAATGCTTGTTTTCAGTGATGGTGATGCCTCCAGAAGTTCCTTTGGTATACAGGATTGTTTTGGATATCCTGGGGTTTTTGCTTTTCCATATGACGTTGAGTATTTTTTTTTTTAGATATGTGAAGATTTGTGTTGGGATCTTGATAGGGATTTCATTGAATCTATAGATTGCTTGTGGTAAGATTGTCATTTTTATTATGTCGAAAATTCCTATCCAAGAACATGGGAGATATTTCCATTTCCTGGTATATTATTCAATTTCTTTCTTCACCAACTAAAAATTCTTGTTGAATAGGTCTTTCACTTCTTTGGATAAAGTTAGTTATCCCAAGATATTTTGTGTTATTTGTGGCTATGATGAAGGGTGAGGTTTCTCTGATTTCTTTCTCAGCTTCTTTATATGTTGTATACAGGAGGGATAATGAGTGCTTGATCTTGCCTCCTGCTTCATTACTGAATGTATTTATTAGCTGCAGAAGTTCCATAGTAGAGTTTTAGGGATCACTCTTGTATACTTTAAATCATCTACAAATAACAAAAGCTTGACATCTTCTTTTCCAATTTGAATCCCATGTTCTCCTTTTGTTGTCTTAGTGATCTACCTAGAACATCAATAACTATGTTGGATATATATGTGGTATGAGAGAATGTTCTGTAGTCTGTCAATTATATTTTAAATAAATGCTGATTGGCCAGTAGCCAGTCAGGAAGTATAGGTGGGACAACAAGACAGGAAGTAGAAGTGGGTCAATGAGAACAGGAGAATTATGGGAAGAAGGAAGCTCATTCCTCTGTAGTCCTAGCCCAGTCACAGAAGAAGCTGGATGTGAATGCCTTACTGAAATAGGTATTGAGCCAAGGGGCTAACACAGATAAGAATAATGGGCTAATATAAGTTGTAAGAGTTAATAAGAAGCTTAAGGTACTAGGCCTATCAGTTTATAGTTAATGTAGACCTCTGTATGATTTCTTTGGGACTTAATGACTGCAGGAACTGGGCAGGACAGACACCCCAACAAGCAGGCCCTCATGTTACACTCCCCAACCCTAGTGCCTATTTTAAAAATCTAATAGATTTNAGTAGGATTGCTTTGAGTTTTTCTACATTTAATTTGATGTTGGCTGTCATATTGCTGTATATTGCTTTTATTATATTTAGATATGTTCCTTGTACCCCTTATCTCTCCAAGACCTTTATCATGAATGGGTGTTGAATTTTATCAAATGTTTTTTCAGCATCTAATGAGATGATCATGTGGCTTTTTTCTTTCAGTTTATTTATCTGCTCAATCACATGGATAAATTTTCATATGTTGAACCAACCCTACATCTTTGGGATAAAGCCAACTTGATCATGGTAGATGATTTTTTGATGTGTTCTTAGATTATGTTTGTCATGATTTTATTGAGTACTTTTACATCAATGTTCGTGAGTGAGATAGGTCTGTAATTCTTTTTCTTGGTTGAGTCTTTGTGCAGTTTTAGTATCAGTGTAACTGTAGCCTCATAAATATTTGACAATGTTCCTTTTGTCTCTATCATGTGGTACACTTTGAGCAGTATAGATATTAACTCTTCTTTAAAGGTCTGGTAGGATTCCTCATTGACACCATCTGGCCCTGGGTTTTTTTTTTTTTTTTTTTAGGTTGGGAGTCTTTTGATGGCAGCTTCTATTTCCTTGCAAGTTATAGGTCTATTTAATTTTGTCACCTGGTCTTGATTTAATTTTGGTATGTAGTATATATCAGAAAATTGTCCATTTTTTTTGCATTTTCCAATTTTGTAGAATACATATTTTTTTTGTAGTATGACCTAATGATAATCTGGATTTCCTCCTCAGCCATTATTATGTCCCCCTTTTCATTTCTGATTTTGTTAATTTTGATTTTTTTCTTTCAGCCTTTGATTATTTTGGATAAAAGTTTGTCTATCTTGTTGATCTTCTCAAAGAATTATCTCTTTGTTTCATTGACTATTTGTATTGTTTTATTTGTTTCTATTTTATTGATTTCAACCCTCACTTTGATTATTTCCTGTCTTATACTCCTCCTGGATGAATCTGTATCTTTTTGTTCCAAAGCTTACAGATGTGCTGCTATGTTACTGGTATGAGTTTCTCCTCTTTCTTTATGTGGGCACTTAGTGCTGTGAACTTTCCTCTTAACACTGCTTTCATAGTATTAAATAGGTTTGGGTATGTTGTACCTTTATTTTCATTGAATTCTTGAAAGTCTTTTATTTCTTCTTTGACCCAGGGTGATTCAATAGAGCATGGTTTAATTTCCATGTATTTGTGTGCTTTCTGAAATTAGTGTTTCTGCTAAATTCTAATATTAAACCATGGTAATCAGATAAGATACAAGGTATTACTCCATTTTTTTATCTGTTGTGTTTATTTTGTTGCTGAGTATGTGGTCGACTTTAGAGAAAGTTCCATGAGGTGAAGAGAAGAAGGCATATTCTTTTGTGTTTTGGTGGAATGTACTGTAGATCTGTTAATTCCATTTGAGTCAGGATATATGTAAGTTGATTATGTCTGTTAGGTTTCTTTCTGTATATCTTTATTCTTAAAATAGGTATTCTTTCCATTCCTTTGACAAAGAATAATGTATGTGTGTATGTTTGTGTTGTGATAATCATTTATTGAAAACCTATATTAGGCTGAAAGCAAACTTAAGCAAAGCAAATATATATATAAAACATGAAGCAGCATACATGTTCCAGAATATTGCCTTGCCTCTACTACCTGTCTGATCGTCCTGCCTATATTTCCTGCCTGGCTACTAGCCAATCAGTGTTTATTTAAAATGTAATTGATAGATTACAGAATTGTCGCCCACCATAATGTGATGTGCAGACATTATGCCTGATACTAACCACTGGCATAAAATTAATGGCCACCATTACTGAAGCTAGAGGCTACAAAAACACTCAGATTCTAATGGGCATAGATAAGAGCCTATAGAGAAGTGATTAACCATGAATCAATGTTTCTAATTTCTCAGCATCTTCTAGGGAATTTAAATTGGGTCTACATTTGGGTTTTAAAATTTTCTTCACCTTTCAGATTATCCTCTATGTCTTTACTCTCTTTTTCCAAGTCCTTGACAAAAGTGAACATTATAGCTGCCTCTGTCTTTGTAAGAGGTAGTTTGTCTTATCTGGAATTCAGTTGATCTGGCCTCAGTGTCACATTAAGTTTTTTTTTTTTTTTCCGTTTTTGATTTTCTTTCTTTCTTTCTTTCTTTCTTTCTTTCTTTCTTTTTCATTCATTCATTCATTTGTATCTGTATGGCTTCATATGAAGAGTTTTCATTTTGAGTAGAAATGCAACTTCTATACAATTTCTTTCAATTGCTGCCTTTTGTGCCTATATATTAAAGAATGATAATGTAAATCACAGTGTCTGATGCATTGGAATGATAATTTGATTCACTTGAAGAAGTCAGAAAAAAATCTGCATCTTCAGTATAGAATTAAACTTATTTTTCTTTTTATCATATAAAAATTGACTGTATATATGAGTAAACATTACTAAGACATGAATAATCTGTAACATGAGGGGCTTTTTGTTGGGGGTTTCTGTCCTTCCTGGAACCCCACAGCCGGCAAGCCCCCAAGAAAATCACACAGAGATCTCTATAAGTTATAAAAGGTGTGTGCCACCATTGTCTTGCTAAGCTAAGAACTTTAATGAATTTATTTTATTTCATTGACAATCTAAGTCTTTGAAGAAGATATGTTACAATTCTTATTTTTACAATAACATCATGAAATACACAACTTTGTGAGAGACAAAGGGTTCGAGCTATTGTATTTATGACTGGTAGCCTTAATTATTTAATATTAAGCAGCCCTCCTCTACAATTTCTGCTTTTCATATAAAGTCATGGAGATCCTCAAGTATAGATTTGTGAAATATATAAAATCACACCATCCCTTTCAACCAAATTGTGTAGGAATATTGTCGCAAACCTCTGTTGTAAAAAATAACCTTCATTCATGCTTTTGCATTCTTCATGCAATAGCAATTCTGCCACAAGTTTAATGTTTGTCCCAGGTGGTTGTAAATAAAAAAAAAAAATAGAAGGCAAAGTGAAATATTTTTATACTTCTGCTCCCTGACCACATGTATCCAATAAAAACTGTAGAAAGCAGATAAGTTCTGAGTGTCAATAGTTTACTTATCTGCTATCTTTTAGCCAAAGAAAGAATTGACATAAAGATTTTTTTGTTTTACTTTTTTTTACCAGTAATGAGTGAATGTAATTTTTGTCACCTATAGCCAAAGGAGGGAATACCTACAGGAAGGTGTCGTTTTTAAAGATGTACTTCTAGGAAGGAATTTAAAGCAAAAAGAAATCTCAGCTTTTGAAGGCTGGCTAGAAGTAATGATAGCAAAAGAGGGATTCTGCTGAACAAAATCTTTGCCCAATAATTTAACTCTCTTTTTAAACTGCTCTTCAGACTTATCAGTGTTTTTCTTAACCCTCCATTTAAGAAATTATCAGAGAAGAAATGTCATACTTTAAAAATTCTAGAGAAAAAATGGATGTGTGAATCTAAAACTTCAATGAGGAAAATGGATTCCGCTAGCAACTACCCTTCCTTACAATAAGAATGAAAGTACATATAGCAGAAAGAGCAAAGAATGTGCCCACAGACTCTATTTCCTTTGATAAGGGTCATGTCTTCATTCCTATCTGACTTGTCTTATTTCTTATTCTTTTCATCACCTTGTCTCATCAAGATTTTTCTTACCCTTTCTGATCCTCTCCATACCCCTGAATGGCCCCAATTCTTTATCTCCTTTCACAAAACACAGAACATTTTGTATACACAATGAATATGCTTTCCTTTTCTGTCATTCTGACAGTAATTCCTTACTTCTGAATGAGATAATAGGAAATTGAATCACTTTCCATTTCTTTTGTGTCTAAGTGAAATAGGACAAAATCAATAACTACAGACAGTTGATCTAAAGGCCTTGGTGAAGACTATAGATCAATGGAATAGCTATTCTCTGTATGTCTGTTTGTATATATCGTGTTATCAGATATCTGTAGTGTCTGCATGAATGTATGCATTAAAGTGACATACCTATAGAAATTTTATTTTCATATGTTCCTTAAAACTGTGGGTGTATACTAGTAAAAATACTGAGTAGTTAACCACCAATATAAGAATTTACAAAACACAGGAAGGGATCTAATCTTTTTTATTCTTTTTTTTAAATTTTATTTACAGAACAAAAAGCCTATCTTTTTTTTCATTTTATATACCAACAACAAACAGATCCTACTCCCTCCTCTAATCCAGTTCCTCCTACCTTCCAACCCCCACCACAGACCACATCAACTCCTCCCTACTATATTTAGTGTGAATAAAGTATGCCTCCAGAAGGAATGGGTTTCAAAATGTCAGTACAAGCAGTAGGGATAAAACTTGGTCCCACTGCCTGTGGCACCACGGTCTACCCCAGTCATACAACTGTTATCTATATTCTGAGGGCCTAGTTTGGTCCTACGCTAGTTTCTTCCCCGTCCAGCCAGAGTTGGAGAGCTCCCATTAGCTCAGGTAAGCTGTTTCAGTGGGTGTCCCCATCATGGTCTTGACCTCTTTGTTCATATTCTTAATTTCCTCACTCTTTGACTGGACCTTGGAAACTCAGCCCAGTGCTCTGCTAAGGCTCCCTGCCTCTTCTTCCATAAATTGCTGGATAAAGGTTCTGTCGTGACAATTAAGATAATCATTAATCTAACGACAGGACAAGGCCAGTTTGGGCACCCTCTCCACTATTGCTCAGAGTCTTAGCTGGTATCATCCTTGTGGATTCTTTGGAATTTTTTAGTGTCAGGTTTCTTGTAAAGCCCATAATGGTTCCCTCATTCAAGATAGGGATATCTTGACTTTGCCATTCCCCTAAGTCCTCCTGCAGCCCCACCTTCCCCACTTATCCTCCTCTTTTGCCCTCCCTTCTCTCCATAAGCCCGCGCTCCAACTTTTTTCAGGTGATCTTGTCTAATTCCCCATCCCAAGGATATCTATATATGTTATTCTTAGCATTCTCCTTGTTACTCTGGGGTGGTGAACCATAGACGCATTATCCTGCTTTACAGCTTGTATCAACTTAAGAGTGAGTACATACTATGTTCATCCTTCTGGGACTGGGTAAACTCACAGAGTGAATTTTTCTAGTTCATCCATTTGCATGTAAATTGCAAGATGTCATTTGTTTGTCACTGCTGAGTAGTACTCCACTGTGTAAATGTACCAAATTTTCTTAATTCAGTTCCTCCTCCATTGAGGGGCATCTAGGTTGTTTGCAGGTTGTGGTTTTGACAAATAATGCTGCTTTGAACATAGTTGAATAAATGTGCTTGTAATTTTGAGTATATTCCCAAAAAGTGGTATACCTTAGTCCTATAGCGGGTTGATTCTTAATATTCTGAGAAACCACCATACTGATTTCCAAAGTGAACATACAAGTTTACATTCCCACCAGCAATGGTGAAATGTTCCCCTTACAAAGCATCCTTCCTTTCCTGAATAAGCTATCATTGGTGTTTTTTATCTTAGCCATTTTGACAAGTGTAAGCTGTTATCTCAGGGTTGTTTTTGATTTGCATTTATCTGATGGCTAAGAATGTTGAACATTTCCTTAAGTGTCATTAGGACATTTGAGAGTCTTCTGTTGAGAATTCTCTGTTTAGTTCTGTACCCCATTTTTTAGTCATGTTATTTAGAATTTTGATGTCTGATTTCTTGAGTTCTTTATATGTTTTGGAGACCAGTCCTCTGTCTGATGGGGGTTGATTAAGATCTTTCATTATTTTACATGTTGACATCGAGTTATGCCAGGGCCATTTGTTGAATTTACTTTCTTCCATTATATAATTTTAGCTTTCTTGTCAAAAAATCAGGTGTTCATAGGTGTGTTAATTAGTATCCGGGTCTTCGATTTGATTTCATTGGTCAACCTGTCTGTTTTCATGCCAATACCAGGCTGTTTTCATTACTGTAGCTCTATAATAGAGCTTGATGTCAGTGATAGTGATGGCTCCGGAAGTTTCTTTATTGTATGTTGTGAGGAGGCTGCTTGTTAGTTTTCCAGCTGCCCAGTCTCCCAAAATATCACACAGAAACTGTTAATTAAATCACTTCTTGGCCCATCAGCTCTAGTTTCTTATTATCTTGCTCTTATGTCTTTGGCTTACCCATTTC
>NW_026068023.1:4110238-4128465 GCF_014885135.2 Alexandromys fortis | reverse complement strand
CTCTCTCCCAGAATTCAGTTTAGTTATTCACCCTGTTAGTATTTTATTGGAAACTGACTGTTGGGGTCAGAATAAAAGACAGCATACTCCTATCTTGCTGCAATATATTTATCTTTGGAAGCTAAGCATTTTATTAAGTACATCATACTGATACTTTCTTTAAAGAATGCATTCTTTTGTTACTGAATTGATAATTTATGATGCAATTTTATCACTTGAGAAACACACACAAACATATATATACACACACACACTAGGTATTATATATAAATATATATATTAATACATATATGTATGCATACATTGGGTATTTTCTTCAAATCTAGCAACTATTGCTTACTCTCTAATTCTGTTCCCCCAGATCAAATATTGATTCCCCTTTCCATGTGGGCATCTTTCCTATATCCCTCTCAAGTGCCTATAGTTTATTCCTATGTACATGACTAAGATGAACAATTGCCAAATGGGATCTCATAAAACTAAAAATGCTCTGTACAGCAAAGAATACAGTCTAATTTGGTATTAAATGATCTAAAAGGGGAAACATATTGAATATATATATGTGCGTGTGTGTGTGTGTGTGTGTGTGTGTGTATGACAGAGGGTTACTATCTACAATGCACAAACAACTAACAACACTAAATACTAATAAACAAGCAACCCAATCAAAAATTGGGGCATAGCTGAACAGAGGTGTCACATGCCCTTAATCCTAGCATTTGAGAGGCAGAGGCAGATGGATACCTATAAATTTGAGGCCAGTCTTCTCTAGAGAGCTAGTTCCAGGACAGCTAGGGATGTTCCACAGAGAAACCCTGTCTGGAAAAAACAAAGACAATAACAAGAAATAAAACAAACAAAAAGAAAAACAAAATTGGGGCATGGAGCTAAACTTACAGTTCTAAAAGGAGAAATGCAAATTACTGAGGAAAAATGCCAGCAATGTTAGCCATCATAGAAACATAAGTTAAAACTACTTTAATATTTCATCTTAGTCTCAGTCAAAATACATGTGATTATAAAGAAAAAATGCTTGCATGGCTGTAGGGTAAAAAAAAAAATCTCATTCCTTGTTGAGAAGAAAGCAGGCTGTTCAGTCACTATGGACATCAATGTGTGGGTTCCTCAATAAACTAGAAATGGATCTACAATATGTTACTACTGGAAATATTTCCAACGGACTCTGAATCCTACTACAGAAATAACACATGTTCATCTATGCCCATGGATACTCTATTCACAATAGTTAGGGAATTTAGAGTCTAGAAACACATAAACTACTCTAAAGATAGTGAAAATATGGTGCAAAATGCCAATACAATTTTTATTCGACTGTTTAAAAATGAAAGAGGTGAACATAATAATTTAGGATGAGTTAATCCAAACCTAACAAGGCAAATGCTGTGTGTCATCTGTCCTATGTGGAGGCGGACTTTAGTTTTTAGATAAGTGTTTAAATGGGAGCACCCACAAAATCCAAGAAACTAATAAGAGGCCAGGGACATCTTTCAAAGAAGAAGGAAATAATTCAGATGTTATGAAACAGCAAGGGAGTAAGAGCAAGAATGATTAATTGGGCTTGGTGGGAAACCTACTGTAGAAGCTTCCAAAATATATGCATGCACATATATACAATGACTTTAAGATGAATTACCCCACAACAGGACGGGGGTTGTTGATGCATCTCTCAGACACCGTAAATATGCCACTCTGATATACCGCTGCAAGATAAGAGCTACCTCTTGTCCAGTCACAAGATAGTGGCATCCTATAAACTTCACAACAATACATTGTTTTTGGTTACCCTCCAGAACAGGATTGTGTGACCCTCTTGTTGACAGAATATTTGAATCATATAACATGGAGATTATGAGTTATTAAATATCTGGAGGCTTTATTAACTACTGGTAAAAACCCATAATGCTGGAAATTGTTGTGCATGCACCTAGGAATGTAACATAATCGATATTCTTACTGAGATATGAACCCCAAGAGTTACAATAACAAGTGGTCTGTCACAAGGTGCACACTGGGGCAAAAATAGCACAAATTTCATTGAATAAAACCCACCTTCTTACTGTTTTTTTTAAGCCTACTGATTAATATGGAGCTTATGCTAGATACTTTTAATGGAGTTGAGAACCTGGGAGAGTATAGGTCATAGTCCCTAGGGGATAGGAAATATCCTATTACTAATAATCTGGCAAATGGATTATAACTGTTATTTAGTGCTTCTCTCAATCCTTATTAGAAAAGTTTTTTTTTTGAAACACAGAGGCCCACAACTGGTCAACAAACAGAGTAAAAGAGACTGTGGACTGCTCGGTTTTAAATGGGATGTCTACAAAGCACCCTCTTCTCCAAGACTCAAGGATCAGCATAGAAAACTCAAAGGAACATGTGTAAGGCCAAAGGATACAGGTGACTACTAGGAAACTGCTTTTAGGACAGGACAGCACAGTGGCTGTGGGTGTATACAAAATTCTTACACATGATCATGCTGAAAAAAATTCTTCCCTTGATGGAGGAGGGATCACAGGGTTCTATCACTAGTCACGGAGCTATTGGCAGGAGAGGATTGCTGTAAGAGAGTTTTCTCAGAGAGATGTGGCTTCAAAACTGATGACGCTTCAGTATGTCGCTACACCCATGATGTCACTTAAGTAAGGATGCATAAAATTCTTTCCACCATTGTGATACATGCTATTCAAATGTTTTCTTCCATACTACAACTGAAAAGATCTTGGACCCCTGAGGATAGTTAATAGACAAATGTGAATGGCAAAGCAATTACAAAAAAGGTTTTCCTTCTGTTTTATAAACTTTAATTAAATTCTATAATGTTTCCCTACAAGACATAAACACTGTTAACCCCATTCAGCAGAGGGTGAGAGTAAGCCGAACATAAAACTAACCAATCAAGGAGTTTCAATATCAGAACCATTTTTCTTGCTAAAACTCTACTGAAAAACAAGCCTCTATTTTTTATCTGCATCATTTATTTCATACTGTTCTTGCAACATTCTGTTTTTGGCTTATAGACTTTCTCCTCCAGTGAGAATTAGGACATAGAGTCATATGAGGTGCTGCATTGAGCTCTGAAGTTCATACATGGTAGGCGAACTGTTGGAGATTAATTGCTTACTGAAACTGTCACTGCTGAGCACACAGGGTGCTTTAGCTTTGCTGGTTTTCATTAGCAAAGGGAAGGGTTTGGGCTACTGGAAAATTACTCATGCAGCTGAATGGAAGAGTAGGCATGAGAAGAAAAAAATGTTGCAAATCTCAGTAACAATAAGATGTTTAACTGTAAAAGACTACTTAAACTATATTAAAAACACTTAAATTTGGTAAATCATGGTAGTATTAGTGTTTATTTCTTTATGAAAAATATATTGAGTATGTTCTTTATATATGGCTCTTTGTTTTGCATATCATAGATGAGAATATGTGACATAAACCTATAATTAAGAGTATATGGCCAAAATTCTGACACTTGGTGTTTAAATGTAGCTTCCATTGTTCAGTAGCTGCATTGGTTTGAAAGTATAATAATTTAAAAAAAGTAAATGAAACAGGATGCAAAAGGAAGAAGAAAGCAGAAAAGAAGGACCCGTGGTCCTTAATCTATAAAATTGAGATAACTGTAAAAACTATATGCTTTGCTGGAATCTGTACTATATAAAATATAAAATATCAATATTCCTATTTGTATCAAACAGAACTAGATTTCAATAAATGTTACATGATTGATCTTATCATTATCAGCTACAAGAGGCACATAGATTTTTCTAAGTTAAAAATATCTAAAAAGCTCTGTGCTGGATAAATGACTCATTATTATGAGTTTGGTTCTCAGCATCTGCATACTGACAAAAAACAGTCTTAATTAACTCTAGTTCCAGGGCATCTGATACTGTTCTCAGTGTATCTGTACACACCGGGGCCAAAGAGAAAACAATAAGACATATAAAATTCAAAAATCTTAAAAATTAAAAAAACCTTAAATCCTCAAAGATGTATGTAGCATAGTAAATAAAATCAATAATCTATTACTATTCACTGTAAAGAAAATTTGTGGTATAATGAGCAAAGAATACTATGGGAGATACCGTGACTCAGTTCTTAAGGAAAGGATGTTATTACAATTGATTTTTAACAGGAACAGTGGAGAGTCAATAGCCTCTGAGGTGTCAGAACATATAAAACTAGAAATGCTAAAAGGAGTTTGCACTAAAATTGTTACAAAGTGTACATTTTAAAGGGTAGGGGGAAAGCCTGCAGTTTATGGTAACTTGGCTTCACGAACACCAATGGCTGCATGACAGACTTTGAGCATGAAAGAGAAAGGATCCACTGAAGCCTTTGAGAATCCATGTCCAGTCAGAAGCACTTAGGCTAGCACAGGCTAGGAGGGAGGAGCAACTGGAACCTAGATGAACAAATGAGAGATTGATGAAGAAACTAGTTGGCAGGTGTGAAGAGTCAAAGCCACAATGAATGAAAATGTGAATCATTCTCAGAAGACTTCTAGGCAATAATGCCATATTTAGGAGGCTAGTTTGAGATTAAAAAATGGACAAGAAAATATTAAAAGAGCCTAGAAAATATGATTTATTTTGAAGAGAGAAAGAGAAAAATGCTAGTGAGCAGAAATTCAGAAACATTTAATTGCATTGTGGCATTGGGTATTATGGTACAAATGATATCCATTTATTTTAAATATATATATATATATATAGCAATATAAAGTGTATTGAAATTCCTCTCATGAACTTTCTAAACAAAATAATTCTAAAGGTCTCAGTAATTACTTCTGTTATGACACCCATAACCTGGAAATGCAGTTCTGTGTAAGTATAAACAATTCACTTAGCCAGTTTTGCATTACCATGTCAACTAAATGACTTAAAAGCAAGGAATGCTTTAGAAATAAAACTTCTCTACTCCAAACTTGCTTTTCTTCCATTTTAAATTTTATGAAATGACTTTTTGTTTGCTTTATAATTATGGTGAGCGAGGGACATGCAGTAGGACACATGTGAAACACAGAGGAGAACTCACTAGAGTTGCTCTCTCCTTCCACTAAGACTCGAGGCTGAAACTCAAACCTTCGTCCTTGGAAGCAAAAGTCTTTATACACTCATCCATCTCACTTTTCTTGGCTTTTGTTCCCCCTTGACCTAAAACCTATTTATGAACTAAGTCAATAGTGAAAATAATACGCTCAACCCCGAGGTCTATATTTTAAAACTACCCACTGACCTAAAGATTCAGGTTAAGATGTTGCAGCTCCAACAAATCCAACTCAGCACTTATGAAACCTGTCTTATGAGATTCCTCCTGCCTCTAGATTGGAGTGCTATGTGCAATGAATGAATGTGACAGGCACCTCTTAATTTAGACACTGGGGCCTCTCTAGGTCTTCCCCCTGTCCCCCACTTCCTATCCAACTCATAACACAGCAAAACAACACTTTCTTACATATGGATCTATTTTGGTGCTATTTTTCATGTTTTGTAGTTGTTTCTGCTGACTCTTTTTCCCCACCAGATACCTCTAATTGATTTCTCATTCACCTTAGGCTAGCAAGAGTTAAAAATGTACAGCAAGATTGCTGAAATCACAGCAGACACCACCTCTCCTCTCCCTATAATTTTTGTTTGCTTCAGCTGTCTTCAGCACTAGTAACTAAAAATCACAAAGGCCATTCTATGCCAATTTTATTTCTTATATTTTCCTTCAATCTGAAATTACAATCAAGTAGACAATAAATTTTCAATAAAGATATATTAAATACTTGATTGAAAAAACAACAAATAGAAAATTAACTTAAAGGAAATCACCAAATGGATGAATATAAACAAATAACAAAAGCAACCTAATTGTGAAATAGTCAAAATCTTAATGTGTACAGCATTCAAAGTCTCAATAAATTCCTTTGGAAAAATATTTGCAATAAGAAAGAATATGCATTGAAATATTTAGCAATGTACACATTAATATTTTGGAGCTAATATTTACATCTCTTAAAAACAGAGACATTATTTTAGGTAATTAAAATGTACATAAATTACATGACTATCACACTGTTGTTTCATACCAGTTATATTATTATATTTTGCTTTTCATATATTCATAGAGGATGGACATAATTGAACTCTCTATATTTTGTGTAAAAAAATCTACTCTGTGGAGTTTCAAACCAAAGGTGCTTGTGAATAGAGTAGAGCTATATATTTTCCAGGGATCAGATTCACCCTGGTCTGTGCTTCAAGTTCAGCTTTCTACTTACAGTTATTTTATAATACTTATATGTGTTCTGGAAAGGTATCACTCATAGCCAGGTTATTAGATGTGTGTATAACTAAAGATAATTGTCATTGAGTGGGACAGTGGGGGCCCTTTAGAGAGGAAAGGACTGTAGATTTTGATACAGATATTTTACAAAATCACTCTGGTTATTTGGATTTGTCCTGTATTTCTTCTGTCATTCAGTGAGAAGGGTTAAGTTGTAGTTGGAGATTTCATTGTAAGAACGCCTGCCACCAAACAGGACTTACTCACATCTGCTTTCAAATCACCAAGTGAGCCCTACGGGTGAATACTAAAGATTTTTCATATTGAAATTGATACCTAATTCATTAAATCTCACTAATTTCAATATTGAGGCAGACCATGAACTTAGATAGCAAGAAACCTGAAAAAACAAAATATAATTTTAGGAATATCCTAAGGATTTCAAAATGTGTGGAAATTTATTTCTATTCCATTAAAATGAATTTATGTCTTATTATTATAAAATTAATGGACTTTCGTATACATAGATGAATCCTTAGATCAGAGTTCCATTTATAATTTTTTTTTAGGATAGAATATGTTTACATGGTTTTCCCCTTTACTTACTTTCCTCCAAATGCTCTTGTATACACCACCTTGCCTTGTTTTGACAAGATCTTCAGCAAACTCTGGCTCTCCTGGCTCTTACATGAGCCAAACAAGGAAAACACTGATAGACAGGTCAAAGTGGGGACCAATTAAAAAAAAAAAAAAAGAAAGAAACAACATAAACTACAAGCAACTAAGGAATGCTAAATACAGTCTTTTCCAAGGAAGAGCACACCAATTGGTTGTCCAATACCAAAAGGTCAAACCAAACCTGAAAACACAATACAACTAACATTATACAGACTGAACAGGCTATATATAAGAATATATACACATCATAAACACACAACTATATGCATGCAATAGCAAATATTGGAAAAAGACGTCATGGTTTTGAAAGAAAACAAGGTATCCATCCAAAGAGAATAGGTTCCCAAAAGGCCAGTACATGCAATAGGGATAAATCCTAGTGCCATGGTCAGTGACCCCTCAGTCTGCTCCTGCAATGCAATTGTCAACCACATTCAGAGGGACTAAAGTGGTCATATGCTTGTTCCTTCCCAGTCCGGTGGGAGTTGGTGAGCTCTCATTAGCTCAGCTAAACTGTTTCAGTGGATGTACCCATCATGATTTTGACCTCTTTGCTCATATTCTCATTCCTCCCACTCCTCAACTGAAATTTGGGAGCTCAGTTCAGTGCTCTGAAGTGAATCTCTGCCTCTGTTTCCACCAATTGCTGGACGAAGGTTCTATGGTGATGTTTGAGATATTCATCAGTCTAACTATAGGGCAAGGCAAGTTCATGCTCCATCTCCTCTATTGTTTTGTGTCTTAGCTTGAGTTAGCCTTGTGGATTCCTGGGAATTTCTCTAGAGCCAGGTTTTTTTTTTTTTTTTTTTGCTATCTCCATAATGGCTTCCTCAATCAAACTATCTCCTTCCTCTCATTTCTGTCCTTTCTCCATCTTGACTATCCCATTACCTAGAGTTCTCCTTGGCTTTCCACTTCTCCCCTTCTCTTCCCCTTCCATTTTCCCTACTCCCCCACCCTCATGCTCCCAATTTTTTCAGGCAATCTTTTCTACTTATACTTTCCAGGTGGATCTATACATGCTTATCTTAAGCTTCACCTTATTACTTACCTTAGGCTCAATATCCTCTGTTTATACCTAGTATCCACTTATGAGTGAGTACATACCATATTCATCTTTTTGGGTCTGGCTTACCTCACTCAGGACAGTGTTTTCAAGTTCTGTCCATTTGCATGCAAAATACAAGGTATCATTGTTTTTCACAGGTGAGTAATATTCTAATGTGTAAATGTGCCACATTTTCTTTATCCAATCTTCAGTTGAGGGGCATCTAGGTTGTTTCCAGGTTCTGGCTATGACAAATAATGTTGCTATAAACAGAGTTGAGCAAATGTCTTTGTAGTATGATTGAGCATCTTTGGGTATATAGACAAGAGTGTTATTAATGGATCCTGAGGTAGGTTGATTCCAAATTTTCTGAGACACCTCCATACTGATTTCCAAAGTGGTTGAACAAGTTTGCATTTCCACCAGCAATGGATGAGTGTTCTCCTTACTCTCCATCCCCTCCAGCATAAGCATGCTTTTAGCTTTACTTATCCTGGGGATTTCTAGCCTTCTTCTTGCTAGCTGCCCCCCACTATAGGTTAACATTATAAAGCTTTGTATGAACCCATTTGTTCCTCCCTAGGTTTTATTCTCTTGCCTAAATTCTTAACATGTTGAGACCATACAATTTTGTAATTTCATTATTATTGCTGAGGAGTACATTATTAAGTGAATAAATTGACCTCAGGCATTCTTTCTAGTTGTTATAATTTTTCCTATCTTTACTCACAATTAGATTTATTGTGTTTGAAGGCTGGGATAACGTGTCTATGGCCAACTTTAACATGCTAAATATTTATAGTTTTTTGAAGTAAGTGAATGAATAATACTAAGAATGAAACTTTGTATATATTAATTTTGAAAAATGCCTCACATATTTAAAAATTTTTTACATAAGTTGCTAGATTCAAGCCTTCCTTTAATTCCCTATGAATTATCAGAAGTGAATATTCATAGAATCAATCCACCTACAGAGTGTCCTGACTGTGGATGGTGCTATTGTTTAAAATACCTCATTTTCTATTCAGAGAGGCTTCATCTCGCAGCAGATGAGATCAAATGCAGAGACCTATAAACAGACATTGAACAAAGAAAGAGTCTAAATTGGAGGGCTCCAATTTCTCAGGGAAACGCACCAAAGAGGACACAGAAAGTATTGTCTAAGAGTCAAGGGAGATATCAATTAATTCCCCTTCCCTGGGGGACCAATGTGTCCATTTTTGGGTCTTCCTTGTTATCTAGCTTCTCTGGAACTGTGGATTGTAGTGTCGTTATCCATTGCTTTACATCTAATATCCACTTATGAGTGAGGACATACTGTGTTTGTCGTTCTGAGCATGGGTTACTTCGATCAGGATGTTTTTTTTTTTCCTAGTTCCATGCATTTGCCTGCAAATTTTATGATGTTGGTGGTTTTTAAGCTGAGTAATTTTCCATTGTGTAAATGGAATGTCATGTTCAGGTTTAATGCAGTAGGGAGGAGGCTTGGTTCTGTTCTAACTTAATGTGCCAGACTTTATTGACTTCCCATGGGAGCCCTTATCCTTTGGTAGTAGTGGATGGGAGGTGTTCAGGGAGGATGCAGGGGTAACGAGAGGAAGAGGGAAGGGAGAACTGTGGATGAAATGTAAAATAAAATTTAAAAAAAAAATTAAAATTAAAAAAAAGAGGCAGAGGAGGCTGGAGGAACAGAGAACACAGCTCTTTAAATCAACTAACCAAGGCATGTATGAGCTCACAGAGACTGAAACAGCAAGCACAGGGCCTACATGGGTCTATTTTTAGTGTTTTCATTGGACTCTTGACTATGAGAATGCATGAGTTTCTGACTCTTGCCCTCTCCTAAAACTCTTCCTGCTGTTGGGTTGCCATGTCCAATGTCAATATGAAAACTTTGCTTCATCTTATATTTTACTTCATCATGTTTGGCTGTTATCACTTGGAAGCCTGATCTTTACTAATGAAAGTCAGAATGGAGGTGGATCTGAATGGAAAGGGATGTGGGGAAGAACTGGGAGGAATTGAGAGAAGGGAAACTATAATCAAGACATATTACATGGGAAAAGAATCACTTTTCAATATAAAACACTTCCCTTTTCTTAGTGTAAAGCGAACTATGCATTTATATAGTTTTCATGATTTTCAATCCTATCTCTAAAAAATCATTATTTTAATTTTGTCAGTATATACCAAAATTTTGAAGGAAATATAAAAACTTCAGTTGCAGCTCTTTGATCTAAACTTGGCAAAATAGTAAAGTCGATCCATATATCATCTGTGAAACATCAAGGAAATTTCCATATCTTAACTTATCAGACTCTCACAACAGTGTCTTAAAAAAAACACTTTTACTCCCAAGTAAGTAACAGGCCACTTGTTCTGAACCAAGTGGGTGACCAGTGCCTGGGCCCACATATTTAGACAGCCATCTTTGCCATAGAAATGGTTGCACTAATTGCTGTATAGTCACAGAATAGAAAAAAATAATTCACACATCATATATTTCCAAAATGTTTGGTGGAGACATCATCAAGGGGCTTTACAATAGATCACAGAAATCTTACAGGTTTCTACTACTCTCTTTATGGTGTGGTTAGGTTGTGGGTAAGTAAAAACCTATGATCTACCAAATTAGTACATTTCAACAATTTTATCTGAACGTGGAAGATGTGTTAGATCAATTATAGCAGAGGTAATAAATGACTCTTGGAGGAAACAAACAAATCCAATGATGACAATGGCTGTCAGTGTGTAACATCCAAGTCATAAAAAAATTAAAACCATCCATGAGTTTAGAGCAACTTCAACGTAAGTGTGGCTTTTTCACAGGTCATCTGGCAAAATACCATGAATTTGGCATTATGCTATGTTCTGTAATTTCTTCACTTCAATAAACTAAAACTAAGGTTGAAGAAATGGCCCTGTGATTTTACAAAAAAAGTAATTGCTTTTTTTGTATTGGACCCATATTTGATTCCCAGCTCCCACATAGTAGCTTATAGCTTACACTATTGCTCTCTCAGTAAAGAATCCAATGCTTTCTTCTGACTTCTCATATCACCAGGCATTCATTCATGTGCTGACCATACATACACAAAGGTGAAACACTAATATACATAAAATATATATTATTTCTATTCTTCTTTAAAATATTCTTAAAAATAAAGACAATGTGATATCATAATAAATATTATTAAATACCAGCAGAGAATGTAGTATGTGTTCTTCATTGTGAGACTTTAAAATATGATCTTTGAATTTATTGCCATTCAGAATTACTCATGGTAGATGTTTCCCCAAGTAGAAGCCTCTCCTATCACTATGGTTTTCTGTCAATACTCTTCCTTACTCTCTACCCAATGCTATATCGTTCTCCTTCGTTCTGTGTATTTCTCTTTTCTTGAGAAATTATATTACTCTTCAATTTGCTACTGTCAGTGATCAATTATATACTTGAGAGTATTTATAACTTACTTTCTATACAAATATGGGTTTCCTTCCATGAGTAATATAGCATATCCACTACATATAGAATACAAAATGTGGTTGTTGAAACAATAGTACTTTTGCCTTTAACAATATTTATGTTGCTTTATTATGCATCACTTATAATTATATTACTTACTATTAGCACAACCAAGCTTTACTGACAAATTTTAGCTTCATTACTCCTTGGGATTTGCTTGTTCACACAATGAGTCTGGCCTTTTATTTTATATGTTGCTCACATGCATACAAGGTATCAATTAAGATAACCAGATCTACTCCTTAAAATAAGTTATGGCAATTGTGCTGGCAATGTTTTTCACAAGAACTATACATTAACAAAACACTATAATTAGGCATGAGAAATTTCTGTTTGAATGGCTGGTAAGAATAATCCAATTGTCTCTTAAAACAATAGAAATTATTGATGTAGCTCTTGGTCAGCTCTTAGCGGTTGAAGAAAAGCTCTTAATGCTGAAGACCACACACATAAGACACAAGACTCAGTTGATTTGAGCTCAATCTAACTTGATAATTTTCTTTTTGCAGTCTATTGTACCACAGTTTTGGGCAAAAACATCATTTAAATTCTCTAGGGAGGAAAGCATTTAACAGTCCTACCCAGAGGCAAAGACCTGTGAACTATAATGCCCATCATGGTAAGATATCCCTAAAAGTTTATTAGGAAGCACTCATATATTAGTGGTAACCAACAACTGTCTAATTTAACTTAAGGGCTCATTTAGCAAAATACATTATATTTAAGTTTCTTTTATTTTGACTAACGTATCTCAATGGTATAGCCTATAGGAATACTGCTTCTTAAAGGATTGCTATCCTGTACTCAGATATTGAATCCAGCATTAATCCACTTGTTGCAGAGATAAGCAACAGAGTTATTAAAAGCTGTAACAAAAACATGTTTCTTATAGGAAGGAAAATTTTGGTTTCCACCAGTATTTATATGCTACCCTTTCCCTTACATAGTACCTTTATGTAGTTCAACGGTTTTCAAAAGTATAAACATTAGTGATTACTTATTTATTTAGTTGTGTGCCCTTAATCTAACCAGTGAAATATTTTATCACGTTGACAATTTGTTTTCTGTAATTCAATATTCATAAAACTTCAGTTTTAGATTTGCTTTTAAGTTTGTATAAAAGCTATAGCTTTTTATATAGTTTATAAACTATCATTTTATACAATACATAGTGCATTTGCATTTAATTGGCATGAATATTTTGCCTGCATACATTTCTATATTACATATGAGTATCTAATGATGTAAGGAACAAGAAGGCATCAGATTTTCGGGAACTAGAGCTACAGATGGTTAAAACCCATGTCCTCTGGAAAATCAGTGAGTATTCTTAAATACAAAGTCATCTCTCAACCCAACAGACTGTAGCTTTATCTCTTAGTCATATACATACATATATAGTTGGCTTTATATGCATATGACCTGCTGCAAATAGATTATATTTTACATGACTAAATATGTTTGTTTTAAAAGTTTATGTACAGCATGCATCACTGATTCTTGTTTTCTGTTGGATTATATCTGGAACTGATTTCATAAATGGTTTAAATAGTGCTCCAGTTTACAAGCTTTCAAATGAGTGACTTGTATTGCTTTCTTTCTAAGTAAGCTATACTTTACCACTGAATGGAAACACCAAATTCTTTGAATGATAACATCTATGAAATCAGTTTCTGACTTCTAAGTCATTTCTACAGACTGGTCTTTGATCTATGTTGTGTTAAATGAAAGAGGCACCAACCATTATCATCGCTTACTTCACATGTGTTTGCTATTGGCCAGCACTTTATCTTTCTCTCTGATGTTATGGAATACTTTTCTAGAAATCATAATTTTATTTAGAATCATTTACATGTATATACCGTATCCAATTTTTCACTGCTATATAATAGTGTTGTTTTCACATGAGAGACATGTTAAAAACTGATTCTTTTACCTTTTTCTAATGTATGCTTCAATTTCTATGGTTAGAGTGGGTGATGTGGTTCAAAACAAACAAAAACGCAGCAAAGAAAAAACTAAAATTTGCCTTGACTCTTCAACATAACTTCTATTATAATGTGTTATTTTGCTAGCTCTACATAACTATATTTAGTGGCAAATTGTCTTGCAGCATGATGGTTAACTTTTCAAGTTAATCTTCATTGTAGGTAAGTATATGCAGGAGAAATCAAGGTACAAAGGAAACTATGTCCCCCTTAATTATTGAACTACTGTGTGGGTTTCCAATTATTATAAATATTTTCTCCTAATAAAATGTATAATTTTCTTTATATATGCCTAAAAAGCTATTAAGATTGATTATTAAAGTTTATTAAAATTTACTCTCAATGCAGAGAAAGTAATATTTTAATATTTTGGTTTTAGTGATCAATTCAGTACAGTTTTATCATATGTGGTTAGACTGCATATATATCCTCTGCAGTTTTACTGATTAATTCAACCTATATTTTGTTCCTTTTCTAAATTTAGCTTTGTTTTCATTTGTTTGCTTGTTCATTTATTTCTTTTGTTTTCTGGGTAAAATAACTTAAATAGTTGGATAGTGTAGATACAAAAAGAATTTTCTGGAAAATGAATCGAATTTATTTTAAAGCTGAACTTTTATTATATATGATCCCCCTTGACCTGACACATTCAGTTTCTAAAATTACGTGGGTCTATTTTATCTTCTAATTTCTATCTCCTTAAAGTGCAATTGAACTATTTTTTTACAAACTTCATTTTATAGTAGCCATTATCTGTCACTTCTCCAGTAAATCTCATTCTCTGTAATTTTATTGAGTGTGAAAGTTTGTTCTTTTAAATTTTACTTAGGGTTAATTGTTATATTTGTAAAATTGAATTTTCCATTTATGGACTTTTAAGCCACAATAATAATATTTTTTTCTTCATCAATAGTTAATATTCATTAACTATTTAAAATATAATATAAAACAGGGAGAAACAATTTGGAAATAAACTATGTAATAACAAAGAAGTCTGTGTAAATGAATAAAAAGAATTAACCAATCTAAAGTAAAGTCAATGCATAAACAACCAAACAGCATTTGATCTTCAAGATTACTGTATTTTAAACAATAATGGTTCATTACAGTATCATACATCTATATTTTTATTTTTTTTTATTTATTAAAAATTTCTGCCTCCTCCCATTTTCCTCATTTCCCACCCACTCCCACACTCCTCATCTTTCTCCCTCTCCATTCCTAAAAGAAGCCAGAGTACCCTTCCCTGTGGAAGTCCAAGGCTTTCCCCCCTCCAACCAGGTCTAGGAAGGTGTGCATCCAAACAGACCAGGCTCCCAAAAAGCCAGTACATGGAGTAGAGAGAGAAGGGAGAAGGGGAGGATTGGGGAGAGCTTGCTGAAAGGGGATGGTTGAGATGCAGAAAGGGACTATATGGGAGCAGGGAAGAAGATAACTAAGGGAGCCATTTTAGGGTTGGCAAGAGACTTGGCTCTAGAGGGGTTCCCAGGTGTCCAAGGGGATTTCCCGAGCTAGATCCTTAGGCAGTAGAGGAGAGGGTGCCTGAACTGGTTTTCTCCCATAGCCACAATAATCATGTTTTAAATCCTACATTTTACCCTTCTAAGGTATACTACCCTTCTGTTTGGATACATTGCATACTCTGTTTTCTGTCTACATAAATGTTAATATATAAAAGATGCAGTTTATAGTATCTTATTTTTAGCTTTACCTTTCTTAGTTTCATGTATGTACAGTCCAATAGATTTTCTATAATATACTTTTTTGATTACATACAGCATATAACTTCATGATATGTTGCATGGTAACTTCATCTATTTTAATTGGGTTAATTAATTGAAGTATTTTTATTTTTGCTTTCTAATTTTTGTTTTACCAATAAAAATCTCCTACTTGTTTATATTGTTTATCATCACTAATCACAAGAGCTATCTAGTCTAACTTTTGAAAATGTGCTACTAAGCAAATTTCTAATTGTGTTTTCATCATAATATAGTATAATAGATGAGGGGGTTATATTGATAGTTTGTGATAGGATTTTTCTGTGAACAGTACACTATCTCTGACTGCAATATTGTTTCTGAGAAATGACTAATCTACGTGAACATAGAAAGCCTTATTATGGCACTAATGATTATAGACAGAAAATATTATTTTTCTTTTTTATATTAGAGGAAACCTTAATGTGCATGGAATCAAGAAGTATAAACTTGCTGGAGAGATGGCTCAGAGGTTAAGAGCACTGCCTGCTCTTCCAAAGGTCCTGAGTTCAATTCCCAGCAACCACATGGTGGCTCACAACCATCTGTAATGGGGTCTGGCGCCCTCTTCTGGTCTGCTGGCATACACACAGACAGAATATTATATACATAATAAATAAATAAATAAATAAATAAATAAATAAATAAATAAATAAATATTAAAAAAAGAAGTATAAACTAAGCATATAGACATATCTCCTACTTGTGAAAATATCATTACTCATACTGTGCTAGAAAAGTATAGAAATATACCTACAAAGACTACCCAATTATTTTTGTTCGGATTTAAGAGAAGTTCATTAATGTATGTCCGATTCATTAATGAGCATCTCTGTCTACAGAATCAAATGACCTGGGGTTGTTTGAGATGTTTGTTTTACTATTGATAAAACAGTCTCTTGAATTTCACTCTGCTTCTCTCATGTAGGGGCCGGGTCTACCCTTGTTCCTGGGGTTCATCTTGAGGACAGTTTTTGGTCAGCTAACTAAAGCATTCTGTTTGTTCCTGTGCTTCCCCTGCCCCACCTGGTGATTAGCTGTAGGGCACTGACTCCATTGTTGGTATGGTAATTTCCCACCTGCCTGGGCAGAAATCCTGTGCAGCAGTTAGGTACATAAGGATTTCCCCAAGTTTGAATAAATGGCATTTGGCTGATCTCCTTTAGAATGACCCAGGTCTCTTTGTGTGTTCTTTCAATCTCCAGGCCCTTGCCCAACTCGTGTACGGTACAGTGGCATGTGAACAGTACCAAGGGTATAACACAAAATCGGGTGTTACACTCTCACAATAAAATCTGGATCTATTCTTCATTACCAAGAGTGTTTCCTCTTTACTCAACATGACTTTCCTACTTCCTCTCCAAATTCAGTTCATTCTTTGTATAGGGAACAAATAGGGACATATTTCCAAAAAACAATAACACTGTTGGATTTTCAGATTTTAATGATGAAACTTGTCTGTTTCCCAGTGCTCCAGAGAAAATATTTCAAATTTTCCTCAATGCTCTGGCCTAAAGTAAGATTGTTTTGATCTTGTTGTGTCCTGCTTGCTTCGATTTGAGACACGATCTTGCTTTGAGACCCTGACTGGCCAGAAAACTCTGGAGAACAGGGTGACTTACAGTCACCTCCTGTTGCCTTCTAGTGATGGTATCATAGTCTTATAGTGTGATCATGCCTGGCAAAATATGATTTTGTTGCTGTTATTTACCTATTCTATGCCCAAATTTACCTGGTATTTTATTATGGATAATTATTAGTTTATATCCATTTATATTTTGTATTCATTCATTCACCATTTATGTTTTAGTTTTGAAGCTTCATATTGCAAATGATCAGTCACTTTTTTCATAACCCTCTTCTTGCCATAACATTTCTGAGTTTTTCTATGTTATCTGACTATTGATAGGCCACACAGTGGTCCTGCACCTTCTTATGATTGGTAAAACATAGATCCTATATATTTACATATATGGTGTTATGAGTTCATTAAATATTATTAAGCTGGAGTTTTCATTCTACTTACACTACAGTTTTAACTATTGCAGTGCTATTGTTACAGATAACATGAGACTTCCCCCCACAGAAATAGAAAATATTTCCGTGTTTTGCTTCATACACTAATTTTTAAAAATGCACTTTTTAATTTTGTTCAACATACTCAGAAGGTGTGGTTGTTTGAAAGTAATTGGCTCCCATAATCTCATAGGGTGTGGTGCTATTAGGAGGTGTGGCTTTGTTGGAGAGGATATGACTTTGGAGGTAGTGTGCCTCTGTGGGTGTGAGCTTTGAGGATTCCTCTGATCAGGATACAGCCCAGTGTGTCAGTCAACTTCCTGTTGCCTTCTTGTCAAGGTGTAACCAGCGTTATGTTGCCTGTTCAGCACCAAACTCCCTGCCTCGTTGATAGAAGGCCAAACCTCTACAAGTGTCCCTCTGCCCTCAATTAAATGTTTTCCTTATAAGAGGTGCTGTGATCATAATGTCTCTTCATAAAAAAGAAAAGCCTAATTAACACAGAAGGTATCTGGGACATGACATCTTTTCTTGTATTTTATATCACCCTTTGCTTATAACCTCATTCCTGCATTGTTACGTATTTTGCTATTTCTAGCATTTTCCTTTGGAGATTCCCCTCCACACTATGATGTTTGCTTTGAAATAATTTTTGGCTGTAACATGAACGGGGCCAGGCCTGCTTGCTGTAGTTTTTGTCCTGTCCAGTTTCCCCACAACTGTTCAGCCCCAAAGAAAATCACACATAGGTCTCCATAAATTATAAGCTGATTGGCCCATTAGCTCTAGCCTCTTACTTGCTAACTCTCACATTATCTTGATTAACCCATTTTTCTTTCTATTTATTTATTTATTTATTTATTTATTTATTTATTTATTTATTTATTTAAGATTTCTGTCTCTTCCCCTCT
>NW_026068023.1:4049416-4107786 GCF_014885135.2 Alexandromys fortis | reverse complement strand
GAGAGAGAGAGAGAGAGAGAGAGAGAGAGAGAGAGAGAGAGAGAGAGAGAGAGCATGTGTGTGTAAAGCTAAAAAGATTTCACATAATATTACAAGTCATGAAAATTTTATCCACATTTGGCTCTTGGTTATGACTTATATGTTTTGATAGAATTCCTGCTATATCCCAGCTAAATCTTCAGATGATAGATCACAGTAAATCTAAAAGTATCCAATATAGAATGATTGATCTATTATATAATATATATATACCCACACATTTCTGTTTATCAATGTCTACATTACATTTTTAACAACAGAAAATAATATTATCTATTTCAGAAATCTAATCAAGAATAATAAACAATATGTTATTAATTTATTATGTGCATATGATCCTGAAAATGGCATGTTCCTAAATTTATGCACACAAAATTTTATAAATAAAGTGGCCTTAGCAAATCTTTATTCTTTCAATAGTGTAGATGAGAAAGATTTCTGTTACTGATTTTAAGATAACAAAGGGAATAGAGACAAGAAGTCAACTTCTTTTACTCTCTGTAGCCTTGGGACTTTCTCTTTTTAATGACACGTATGTTCAGTGCTGAGAGCTAAATGCAGTCCAGTCATCTGTTTCCCTTTCTGTGAGTTTCACAGTCACCCCTAAGTCATAAAACCAACAAGGCATCACCTTGCAGTTACCACCCACCTGAATGTAGGCATCTGGCATCTCCTTAAATATGCATATGTTGACAGACAAATATGCAATCTGGTAACCTTGTAAGCAATTAATCTTTCCCTAATAGGAATACAAAATTTTTTTTTGCACTCTACTACAAAGAACTACACTTCACCATCATGAAGAAATCAAATGTTTGTATTAATCATCACATAATCAAATATAGTTTTACAGTCATAGGAAGCTCAAAAGCATATTTAATTATTATGTTATTCATTAGCATTCTACTGATTAAATAACTATATATATATGTATATTTCAAATATATTTGTCAAATTTGTTTTTTCCTCCAGTTTTATTCACTCTATACAATATAGCAGGCTATGCATTTTATTTAACAAGTGACAAAAAGATAAGTAAAAAACAAATATGTTGACTGGACAGGGAAAACATATAAAATGCAAAATAGAAGCTCAAGATTTTTATTTTCACTTCATGATTTTCCAGTTAACATACATTAGTAATTTATTGCCAGAAAACTCATGAGACATCTAGTCATTTGCATAATTATTACAGCAGGCAAAGAAAGTATGCTATGAACAGTCAAATAATTAGCAAGTATAGTTCTCACTATATGTAGAATCTGTTCTAGAAGCATATGAAGTGGGCTTTTGCAGCCTGAACTAGGTAGTTTCATATTAAAATGATACAATCTTTAACCCTCCGAATAGAGGGAAAGTCAAATGAGAAGATGGCTCCATAAGATATGACTATAGAACATTTTCATAATTACTGATTTATAGGAGACGTCCAAGCTCATTGTGGTTGGTATCAAATCTGGCCTGGTGGTCTTGGGTTCTACAAAAAAATCAGGCTGAGAAAGCTATGAGGAGCCATTAAGTTAGCAATACCATATCACAGTCTCTGCATAAACTCCTGCTACCAGGTTCCTGCCTTGTTTGCGTTCCAACCCTGACTTTCTTCAACAATGAACAACATGTGAAAGTATAATAAATACATTCTTCTCCAATATGTTTTGAGTTATACACAGCAATAGTAACTCTAACTTTTAGAAAAATCAGCAAATTTTAGCAGAATTCTTTACTAAATGTTTTATTTTTATTTTTTAAGTTTATTCCTGCTCCTCTCCCTGCCCCTCCCCTTTTCAATCCTCCCACAAGATCCCCATGCTCCCAATTTACTCAGGAGATCTTGTCTTATTCATCTATCTATCTATCTATCTATCTATCTATCTATCTATCTATCTACCATCTATCATCTATCTATCTATCTATCTATCTATCTATCTATCTACCTATCATCTATCTATTATACCAGCATGGCTTCAAACTTGTGATCCTCTTGACTTTGCCTCCCTCAGCAAACCCTACTGGCACATGGCACCACCACCTAC
Organism: Alexandromys fortis; assembly: GCF_014885135.2. Lineage (NCBI taxonomy): Eukaryota > Metazoa > Chordata > Mammalia > Rodentia > Cricetidae > Alexandromys > Alexandromys fortis. The sequence continues at coordinate 4,105,714 of NW_026068023.1, read as the reverse complement.
TCTTTTTAGTTTTGTTTTGTTTTGTTTTGTTTTGTTTTGTTTTGTTTTGTTTTTTATTTATGCTTTGTATCTTTCACATCTTGATCCCATTCATTTCCTGTCCCTTTGTACCTGACACCCTGATCATTCAACCTTATCCCCCCAAAATAGTAAAATAGAGAGAAAAAAGAAAGAAAATGAAAAATAAAATATCATCATGGAAGCTCTAGTGTGACATATTTAGTAATGCACTAAACCCTTTTATCCATGGATCTTTACTTGCAAGTGTTCATTGCAAAGAGTCATTGATCTGGTTTGCAGTCTCTGGTTTCTGCTGCACTATCCATGCAGGGCCCTTTCTGAGGCTCCTTTTGGCTATCCTGTTGTTGCCCTGTATCATGGATATTTTGCAGCTTTGGGTCTGCAGGACCAAACCCTTCACGTGCTCCAGAAGATCAAATATGAAGTGGATGTTGGAGTGGGCCAATTCTTAACCCTGGTTCTGGGCCATGTTGTCTTACCACCATGTAAACTCTCCAGCATTGCCCTTGCTAATTCACCCCTTGCAGCTATGAGAAAAGTAGGGGTCAGTTCCCCTGCTTTCACATCATCAGGGTTGGTTCTCCCATACCTGTAGCTTCAGGGCCAGCTCTACTCTGTTGCCTCGGTGAGATGTAGGGACCACTCTCTCAAGTGCTGGAGTTGGTGAGGAGCAGGGCCAACTCTCCTGTTCTTATGCCCTTAGGGCCAGCTCTTCCACCTGTCCCAGGTCGCGAGGGATTGGGGGAGGGCTTCTCTCTCCCATCCCACCACATGGCAGATGAGGGGTGTGGCTGGATCTCCTATGCTCGTGTTCTTGGGGCAGTTCGGGGGCACACCTGTCAGTTAGGTCAGCTCTACTGTGCTGCCTTGGGGACGCAGAGTATGAGAGATGTTCCTGTCCCTCATCAGCTAAGCAACGGGGAGAGCAGTCCCTGTACCTCTCTTGGGCTGCAAAATGGAGCCAGCCCTGTTGACAATGGTGTGGGTGAGGCAGCCCCAAAGCTGTGAGTGTGGGAGAACTGTCTCCACTCCTCCCTATCTTCACATTGCCTGAAACATTAGAGAGCTGACGGTCTCCAGCTGCAACACTCAGGAAATAGGTCCCTGTTTCTCACCTACGCAACACAATAGAGCTGGCCCTGTTGTCAGAAGTGGGCATGAGTTGGCCCTGAGAGTGGGGGAATGGGATAGTTGTCCACACCACCCTCATCTGTCAGGTCTGCCACCTGTGGTGAGTGAAGGGGTGGGCCATTCCCCTACCAGCTCAGGAAAGTGTACCCTGTCTTCTTTTTCTTATTTTAAAATTAAAATAAAATACACCTTTTTCCATTTCTTTTCCTCTCCCCAATACCTCCCTTTGCACCCCACACTTTGCTCTCAAATTCTTTCATACACTTTGTAAAAGTAAATTGAAAGAAAGGTTAAATTTTGTGTTCTTAATTTTTCATTAATGTGTCCTTCATCCTATAGACCTGAATCTGCCCTATTTGCTCAAATGTAGGGAGGAATGCATGTTTCCATTATTTCTAAATGCTCTATGTCTTGCTAATACAGAGTAAAAATTCACCAAATGTTTGTTGAATTTAAACTGACCTAATGTGGTGCTAAGAACATTAATTAAAATTGGTAATTGTACTTTTTATGCAGTTGGGACTCTTAAATTATATAAATATCAATGTTTGTTAGCTGGATAGAAATTATAGTATAATTTTAGGAATTGTATATAATGAAACAGCAGGTATTATCTAGACATTTTATCGGGTTATTTTTGTAATCCATGAGGGGACCTAGAATACATACTTGTATTTGCTAATAATTTTGCAATACGTAATATGTAAGAACATTATTATTACATTTTTAGAACTCCTATTAAGTTTCTGAGTGATGTATGAAGAAACAATTGCATGCATTAGAATAATTGTTGGAGATATATGATCTTAACTTGAAGCCAGTAAATCATGTTATAAAAATTCTGTGTTGAGTGTGGGTGATGGTAAGGACAAGGATGCTTGGACAAATTACTAGGCATTTTGTAACGTGTCCTTTGCTGGTAGAAAGGAATATAAGCATAGCACAGTTATTATTTCAGTTCTAAGGCAAGAGTCTGGTGAAATACATTTGCATGATACATATACATCTTAGGATCTACTGACACAGAATGTATTTAACATTTCATCCCTAAAACTTGTGTTTAATAACAACTATTTATGTTGGAGATTGTCTCTCATCCCACATGAAATTATGTGAAAAGCTTATGTCATATGAGGACATTTCTCATCTACTTCTTTATGTAGAGTGCCTCGTGTAAACTATCCTTCCTACACAGATATTAAAATACAATGGTAGAGAAGAATCAATATTTCTTTAAAGCACATTAAATACTAATACAGCAAGATATTCTCTCTGCTTCCTGCTCACTTTATTCAGCTGCTGCAACACTGCAGTTTCTCTCCCATGATAGACTAAAAGCGCTGTCATTGTGAGACAGAACAAAATGCTGCTCCTTTGATAGTTAATCACAACAATAATGCCCAAAAGGAACAATTTCTTTCCTTCTATACTTCATTGGAAAATCCTTTCAGTTATTGTAAAGATGTTTATGTCTATGTCGTCTCTTGCTTCTCCCTGATGGCATTCTTTGGTCAAATTATGACCAGAATTTGTCTCTATTTTTGCTGACAATTTGTGGGATATGATTTTGTTAGTGTTTGATGTCATGATGACAGGCAGAAAGGTGACTGAACCGGAAATACAAGTAGTTCACTCTCTAGTTCAGCCATTTCTGGGAGAAGAGTGAGGGAGAGGACACCAGAAAGAATAACAGGACTCTAATTATATAAAGATATACTGTCTTACTCCAAGTGACTACCAGGGAGATTGTTAATAGCAAGTTTTATATTCTGGGCCCACATTGGAAGTGTTTTTTTTTTCACTAGTAGTGCTAACAAATTGTATATTGATTACGAATGCACAAAGTGCTTCACATGCATTTTTATCAGGGAATAAATCCAGGGCATAAAACTTAGTTAATTTGGTGAATGTATTGAAAACAGAAAACAAGGACAAAAGGGTTTCTATGGTCTTATATCCTCTCCATAGCTGTGCTTCTATTAATCACTGAACAGTTCTTAAATGTGTATCCCTAATGGGTAGGAAGAACATCATTTTCCAAGAAGCTCAAAAGCAAATGAATCGTTGGGGGCATACTGTGTATTATTTTATATTGTACAAAGGGTGAGACATTTCAGAAAGAAAATGAGGGGATTTGAACACTATACAGAGCCCAGGGCTATTATAGTTAACTCCTCAGCAAAGTGCAACAGCCAAGTAGTGCAACCTAAAACACATTATGCTAGAGATTCTACGCTGATGATTTTTTTCTGTAAATATTGATTAGTTGCATCTTGCAAGCAGTTAACATAAATTTCTCCTAAAAGATTAGTGTTTGTGTGAGTGTATGCATGTGTGTGTGTTCCAGAGTATGTTTAACTTTAGGCAACAGTAAAAACACTAAAACTCCAATAATTCTTAAATAAGTGCCTAATAACAATGGAAGCAAAGGAGTGGGGATTTAAGTTACTCAAAATGCTATCATTGCATGTTAGTTTCTGTGAAGAAATAATAGTGTTTCCCTGTAACTGTTTCTGAAGCACATAATATCATAAATTTTTCTTTATGCATCTGCCACCATGCTAATGAAGAGTACCGTGATATATTTGGCTTGCAATCATTTATTTCAATACCTGAAAATTATCTCTCAAAACCTCAATTAGACCTAAAGTGCCACCTTAATTCTGTTTGAACACAGCTCACTTTAGCAGATTCTGTTACATTTCTGGGATAATTATGGTACCTGAAATACAACTTCACAGAGTAAAATCCTGTTACAAGTGGTGTTCTGACTCTAAGCCTGACCCCCAGGAAGCAGAGTTTAAAGAGCTTCCAGGGTTATTTTCCATAATAAGGCACACAGGCTGGAAGAACCCCTGGACACTGCACACAGCAACACATCTGTTCCCTAAGAGGCAAAATGCTGTTTTCAGCCGAGATATTTATTCCCTCTACCAGCAACATTGTGCAACAGTGAAGTCTGAACCTGGCTAGAAATCACGTTCCTGTATAGCTGCACATCTCTTACAGAAAGAGAAAATCCAAGAAATAAGAAAATGGGTGAACCCTTGAACTGTGGGTTATACATTTGAGGACTAGGTTCTTTTCCACAATCAGAAAGTCAGAGTGCATTCCATATTCCTACACTTGCTTATGTGTCAACTGAGCTGACGCAGAAGTTGAAAAAGAACAGGGAAGGGTAACTGGAAAGTTCATGTATGAGCTGATTGAAAGCATTGTTTTCAAGGCGTATTATTGTTTGAACAAAAGATTAATACTTGGTTTGGAGTAAATGAAACATTTTTCAATTTTCATCTATATTCGAACTTTTTCTTTTGTTGTTAACCCCCCCCAAAAAAAAAACAGGTACAGCCAAGACATTATACCCCTTAATAACTCTTTTGAAATGTGGCATATTCCAATGAGACAAATAACCAATTTCGTAGTAATGATAATATTAATAAAGCTCCCTAGAAGTGTCAACTTTTGTTTCTCACAGCTATCATCGGTTTAAAGTATTCAAATTTCCATTTTCCACTTTAGCCTGTTCTTGAGCTTCAGTGGGCCTTGTAAAGCTCATGCCGAATATCTGGATATTTCCTGTCTTTTCAAAAGTCTGCTGGTTAAAATTACCAGTTCTTTTTCTTTGAGTCCACAGTTACTCTTTCTTTTTTTCATGCCTGCATTGTGTCCAAGTTCTTTTCATGATTTCTATCAGTGTTTTTGTGCAGTATGAAGATTTGAGCTCAGATGATCTTAGCTAGTAAACATTAGTTCACCAATGAGCCCCATTGTCAGGTGTTCCAGTTTTGCAACAGTGCATGTTACTGTAACTCCTATTAGAGTCATTAGAAGAGTCTTATTAGGCTCTTCTCTATGAAGAGTAAAAGGAACCAGCATTAACTTCTACTGAGTTAACTCTATTCATTATGGTAATTATCTCACTTATTTGAAGCTTCTTTTTCTTATATTTTAACAGATCCTCAATATTGATTTCTCCAACCAATCTCAAGTATTCTCTGAATAGGAATTAGGTTTCTAACTCTACGTGTCAAGCTTTTACTCTTTAACAAAGTTCAGTCTTTAATTGGCAACCATTTTAAAATCTTATAAAGAAACAAGACAGGACAGTCTGTCTGACAAGGGTGAGCACAGAGAATTTCATTTCATGACCTAGGAAATGTGATGGCACAAACTAGAGTGTGACCTGGTGGAAGCATTGCTTTCTCAAAAGCTCCGACAGGTGGAAGTTGAAGCGTGTTTGCCTTCCTGTTCTTCCCACTCCCACTTCGGTAACTGAATAAATGACCTAATCTTTCAGTCACAATTGTCTGTCAGGGGAATGATGACAGGATTTTGAGAGCTACTTATCTAATAGGTTAAATATGAGGGTAATGGTAGGCAATGTATTACATTGTTGATCTAGAACCTCTGCTTGAGATTATTCATTGAAAATAATTCAACTTCTTTTTGGTTTGTTCAACTGGCTATATACCAGAAATATCTTGTGCAATTTTCCTACTTTGTGGGTCTCCCAGAATAATCATGCACATTTCCCTGGGCAAAACCAGAACTCCCTATGTATATGTTTGAACAACCATACTGGGATATCCCTATGCAAATAATTTAGAGTCGAACAATACTGCTAAATGTCTCAAGGCACAGCTTCCATGAACACATTAATTTGTTTCTATACAATTTCTAAATCTCAACTAGGTACATGCTTCTCGTTAGCATTAATATTTTTATTATCATAATTATTACTACTTACACAGTTACCATATTCAACTCTATCATTTATGAACCTTCATTATGACCTAGTCTTTACAGTTATTCCTGATAAAGATGCTATATATTTATTCCTACTTTATTAATGAATAAAAGTACATTTGAGGACATTTGCCAGTAGTTGTCAATGAACATAGTAGTGGTAATAGAATTATTCCAGCTTCCGAATAAAGTCCTTTGACTCTAAAATCCACATGCTTAGCCTCTGTGGTAGGACCTCACAACAAACCTATATTGTTTGTCATGCCCCCTGTTGGTCAATTTATTGTAAACGTTCTATATGGTTATAGATATATAAACACACACACAAACATCATGAGATGATCTCTAAAACCCCATTATTTAAATCAAGAGCTTGTACACAGTAGGTTTTGGGTGCATGCTGAATGAATATCTAAATGAAGAAGGGAAGTTAAACCTGTAAAACGGAAAAAAAATCAGGGGAATGTCAAGGAAACATTATTTGTCAGACATCACGCTATCTAAACTGAAGAGGCAAAAGAGAAATAGAAAAATAAGGAAACTGAGACCGTGGTGAAGATGATTGAAGAGGGTACAGAGCAGCTGTCAAAGCAAATATCAAGCAACATTAATAACTTTATAGCTCACCAGGAGACCGGCTCAAATATTTCCAAGAAATCGGAATCCTTGTTGTGCACAGGGAAACAAATAATCAAGTACAGATTTAATTTTTGTTTTTGCATATCTTGAGCTACAGAAGTAAAAGAAAAAGAAAACTAAAAAGGACTCAAATAGGAAAATATCATGACTTGAAGGAAAATATTATTGCATCCTTGATATTTTGATTCGGGGCAGAATTGATAAGAAACAAGATCTGCCATGCCGACCACCTGTCGGCTCTGCTGTTTGAACAGACAGACAATAGCCTCAAACTTTTGACCCCTGTCCAAAGATAACTCTGCTGTGAAGCTAAATGGGCAAATGCTTCAGCTCACACCAGCACTGATTTCACAAGCATTTTAATCTGCCCTGTAGACTTGAAAGACGATCTAGAAGGGCAAAAGAGAAACTGTGAGGTCAGAGGTTAATTTCTATGCTAAACATGACATTGCTAAATAATTTGTACTTTTAGGTAATAGCTACTCTATATGTAAAATTGTTTGTAATTAGCTACCTAGCTGCATGCCTTCTTGATGAAAGTGCCTATTTAATATGCTTTGGTGCTGTTCTTTTACACATTTGTTCATTGAAGTCAAGTACTTTTGGGGTTAATTTCATAATGTCTGTGAGTCCTTGTAAAAAGTGATGATACAAAGGCAAAAATAGATATGATCTTTACCCTTATCAAACTGATAATTTCCATCTATGTGCAACAGGCATCAAAAAGCAAATAATTTTAATTGTACCCTGAATTAGAGGCATAAAACAAGAAATACAATAATTTTTAATATCCACTATCATTTTATGGGAAAACATAAGATAATTAGTGAGTAAAGAGAGGTAAATAATGGGAAACTAATATCTAAACCAAAATGGATGAGGGAGTTTAGGTTGTAACAACAACAAAATATGATGCTGCTGGACACTGGCTTCCAGTAATCTAAAAATATCAGAGTAAAGTTAAACTGCATTGTGTCTACTATCTAGCATTGCCTAAAATAGTTGTGATTCATCTTCCATTTCACTTTTGAACTTTAATGGTGTCCTGTTAAGGATCCTAGCTTATTTTATTTTAGCAAGCCATGGGTTCAAAATCACTCCTAAATATTTATTTTTATATTCATAATTCAGTGCCGCTTTCAACCTTGGTGAGAGAAAAATACTTATTACAGAGAATAATGGTTAACACAGAGACTCAAAATTGTTTAAAGTGCCAGAAATAAGTGAGTGTCAGTGCTCAGCTATAGACAAAACATCTTGCTACTTTAGCCAAGACTCCAAGAGCATTACAGAAGGCACACACAACAGAAAGAGTTCATCATGCTGGGAAGCGCTGTCCTATGAACACATGGTTATGTCGCACATAAATTCACTGCTACATAGGACCTCACAAGATAAATCCAGGAGATTTTTCTTTACATGGAGCGGGGGTGCAGGGGATCCATCAGCCCCCCTCCAACATGAGAAGCCATTACAAGTCAATAGCTGCTGAAAAATGTGCAGTCATTTTTCTTTGAGATTTGGGTGATGAAGGCCTATACCCAAATGAATGAATCCACACATATATACATTAGGGTAGCATAATTTGGACACAGAGATTATTAGAAAATAAAGTGTTGTGAAGTTGGGAGAAAGATGGGAGATTGAAACTATGTCAGGCCCAGTAGCTGGAACGAGAAATTAGGGTATGAATATGACCAAGATATTTTATAAACGAGTTTGGAATTTTGAAATTATTCTTTAACCTGGGGATGCATTTTACTGCTTTGATTTTAGCTTTTATAAATAATTTGGTAAGAAGTGATTATTATTCATTAGCTATGTTTAAATATGTATTATTTGTTAAAATATTATCACATTTCAATGCCCTATATTCTATTGAACTTATTGATGTATCTCATGCTCATTTACTTTTTATTGTTTTCTCTTTCAAAATCCTACCAAAGAAAACAGAATTTCCATCTATAACCTCTAGAGCAAGAATAAATAAATGAATAAATAAATAAATAAATAAATAAATAAACAAAACTTTTCAAGGTAAAGAATGGATAACAATGTTACATGTGGCTTACCAAAAGCTAGTAAGGAAAGAATGTGCTCATTCCTCTTTATAATTTGGGCAGGGTGGTATTATTCATTTTATCGGGTAACTTTTAGATAATTTAAAATATACAGCAAAAGGAAACAGTTTATCCATGCGGGATGTATTAATAAATGCATTGGTAATCTACCGGCATAGCTATCAGCACACAATCACAATGTAGTAGGAGAGATACATTTCAGAAACAAATAAATTGAAAAGAGTATTATACAAACTGTCAACAAATTCACTTCTACAAATGTTTTGTCCATATGACATTATTGGCTATATCTTTAGTAGAGAACACATTTTCAGTTCAGAGAGGGATGGGTAACAATTTTTTTATTCAAGAATAAAATAAAAAGTTGAGAGTGTCTAAACAAGTACTGAAAAAATAACAGCAAATACCAAATACCTTTCCCTTTATAGCCTCTGCTATTGATGAGAGCTTACTATTGGCAACACTAGCTGTTCAAGTGTTGATGAACCTTTTCCTTATCACTTTCTCTTAAAATAACAAAAGCCACAGAAGTGATGATTTGGATTATATTTCATTTGCCTCTTTCCAGACACCAAAATTTTGTGGCTTTTTGTTTTTTAAAAACTACATGAAAATCTTATTCCTTCTGTCCATGTGGTGATAGCCACTGGGAGCTACAGAAAATGGGGATTATTAGATATGTTTTTCTAGTGGGAAATAGTAAGGCAAAATGGCCTGCCTGAAGTTACAGTTTATAGATGGAAAAAGGCACAAACAATTAAAAGATGGAGCTACTTAGGGCAAATTACTTGCAATCAAGCTGCAGCTAAATGAGCTTCTTGATGAGGAAGCCAAATTTATGTTGTTTCAAACCAGGGAGAAACATTAGAGAAGTTGAAAGGTGAGCAAACTGTTAGTAAAATTGGGTCCAGACAGGCTGATAAGAAAAAGCTACATAAGCAATTAGAGAAATGCTCTCTGCAAGAGACAAACAGAGGCATCTTCCCACACTCCTGCAGTCATGCACAAAACACCTCTAAGTAGAAAACAACATGAACCTCTTGCTCTTGCCTTTATTTAGGCTTCCTTAAACTGTCCATTTCATCACAAAACACTGTGTCTGGAAAGGATCAATCACAAAATACAATCATTTTTCTCCTCCATCTGTAATTCTCAACAGACATTTTATTTGAAAATGAAATATTGTTTTAACTCTAAACAACTGTGTTTTTCCTTCTCCCCCCCCCTTCTCCCCTCAACTCCCTAAATTACCCCTTGGCAGCCCCTTGAGTTGATTTTGAAAGGCTATATTTGGTGATGAATTCAGAGCTTACAGAAAGCACAAAAGGCACACAAATGTATCAAATGTAAAATACCAAAGATCTGTTTTTGTAGCTCCATGTATATAAATGCATGCATCAATTTCACAAAAAGCAGGGTATTATCTATGTATATCTACCTGAAAGGAATGACTCTCAGGACTTTTTAATTGCAAATGGGCTCAAGCTAGGCTATCCTTCATTCTATTTCTCTTGCATTGGAGTGCTAGGCATTACAAGGTAGACCAAAGAATGGCATTATGCAGATATGTATTGGGAGTCAAGGAGTACAAGTAGGTGTAGAAAAAAAGACCATTTTCTGCTGACATTTCCCCTTATTGTGATTTCCCTATCCTTTCCTGAACTATGTTCTGCATGAACAGAATCTTAAGGAAAGAATTTACAGCCTTATCTACAATAGACAAAAAGAGAAAGATACAGAGAAAAGAACACTTTCTACTTTAAACGATCCTTTCTAGGAAGAAAAACTCTAAAATTCAAGAGTTGCAAAAGATAAATACCCATTGTTAGTATGAAAACTTAAGTCTGTACCTTATGCTAACTATTTTTGATGTTGTTGTTATTGGACTGGCATTCTATTGACACTTTCCTGACCAGGTCTGCCATTAAAACACAAGCCAGTAAATTTCAAATTATCCTCAGTTAATGTCCAGGATTCTGTTCTTCAGCTGATGCAATCCAGCTTTGCACTTGCATTTAGCAAAGACTAAATAAAAAAAAAAAAAAATCCTTGAAAACTATACAAAAGTCAAATCTTAAAAATGATTATACTTGATATATTTTCCTTTCTTTCTACGAATTACTCCTTGATCTTTCATATTTAAAGTACTTATTGAGGTGTCCTGTTATAATGGCCATTGGCAAAACAGTGTTAAGTAGTTGAGGTGATGGCCTGAAATTTTTAAGATTTGCAGATTCACTCTATTTCCGTATGCCAAGGGGACTTAAAGAAAGGAAGGGCATGAGCACAAAATATAAAGGTCATTGTGGGCTATTTTATTAGCTAGCTGTCAGCAGCAGGACAAGAGCAGGCTGTCATGGTGACTTTCGTCTTCACAGCTTCAGATGCAAACTTAATGAGGCAGGGCAGATCCAGAAGCGACTGAGAGGCCCCTGAAAAACTGTCCTCAAGTTTTGACCACCAGCTACTCAATCAAACAGGTCCTCCTAAAAGCACAGAACTAGAATTGAAGTGCCCCCATAGTCTACTCTGAACGATATCAATGCCGAGTAGGGAAACCTTCAGAGAGATGTGTCCTCCTCTACAGGTGGAAAGGAGTGGAAAGGTTTGTACTAAGTTATCACTCACATATCAAGAGTCAGGAGACTAAAATAGCAGGGCTCTGGGATCTTAAAGAGATTTTGTGTGTGTAGCAATATTTTTTCAAAACAAAATAAAACAAAATGTATGATCTGTGAAAAAAAAATTAATCATTTATTCCAAGCTTCAGACTACATCTACTCTATTGTAGTAAGGGCTCCTTAGCTGTTCTTAAGTGCAAGGTTAATGACTTAGAGATTGGGAATTTGTCTCTGACTTTTATACCCTTAAATTCTATAGAAGTTATGGTAACAAACTTCACCCCAATTTTATTAAATTATGTCGAAAGGTATTTCTCCTTTTTTCCCATTGTCAGATGATAGCACGTGTCGTGGAAACCAAGACATTGAGCTTACACTACTAAAGAAGACTCTCACTGCAACTTACTTGGTAATTTTGGAATAAACAATCAGTGACCTTATTTCTAACTTATGATTCCCAGATGTACAATCTTATCTAAGTTCTCTTTCTCAAAATTATTTTAGCTCACCTACAGATCAAACCATTTTATTCTATTATGAATAGCATTCTATAAGGTAGACCCTACTTGCACACACATCCTTCACCCTTGTAAACACTACTCTGCATAGGGGAATTTCAAAACTTTTTAGATCATCATGAATAACATCTTAGTGCTTCTTTTTCTTCTTCAATAAATAACATTGGTTTTTTTCCTAATATTATGATAATATCCACCACTATCAACTTCCTCCTGATTCAGTGGCTTCAAACAAACAACGAAAGGATTTATAAAACAACATTCTTCTCAAATCTGGGATGACCAAGAACTTCATCAGTTAACCTTTCTTGGGCAGACTCTCAATCCCCAATACACACACACACACTTGTTCTCTCTCTCTCTCTCTCTCTCTCTCTCTCTCTCTCTCTCTCTCTCTCTCTCACACACACACACACACACACACACATACACACACATTCATTCATGCCTACAATATCACAAAGTCCTGTATAGATAAGGACCACACCCAAAACGAATTGACATAACTGTGGGGGTTCCCTATTGTACCATTTTCCAGTGTATGTGAGGATGCCCCTGCTCACACTTCTGTGAATAGAAAGATGTTCTTTCAACCACACTTTGGTGAGTGTCAGGTTATCCTATATGAAGCAAAGCAATTTATGAGGTAATATCTGAGTGAAATGATTAATAAGACAGACTTTGCATTGTCTGGAAAGATAGAAAGCATCATATTGCTTTGGTGCATGGACATAAAAAAACATTATGGCCATTTTGAAATGCCTAAAACACTATGTAATTTAATCATCATTAGAATATCTGCATTAATGGACAGGGATACTATATTACTCCTTTAAAATTAAAAAAAAGTTTAGGTCATAATTTTATTTGATTTTATGTGCATGAGTGTTTGTTGAAAGGTCTAAACTTTCCCCATCCCCATATTACAACATGGACTGAATTTCATAGTCGTTATTTTGCCTTTGTGTAAGATGTGCACCCCTAACATGTTAGAATGTGTTGCTTTTGTGAATTAAATGCTCATGTTGATTGCTTATATGTCTTGTGGCCTTCTGTGGCACGTCTTGTGGATTCTAGCACTTATTTCTGTGAATGTATGTATATCACATGAATGCTCCATGCTCGGAAAGGTCAGAGGATGGTATCTCTCTAGGAAGTAAATTTCTAGATGGTTGTATGCCACCATGTGGTTTCTAGGAACTGAACCCAGGTTCTCTTGAAGAGCAGCCAGTGGTCTTGACTGTTTATTCATCTCTCTGGTTCAATAATGCACTTCTCTTTTATTTCTATTTTTCTTTTTTAGAAAACAGATTTTTTTCTCGTAAATATATAACGAAAAATATAATATCCTAATTGTTGGTTCTCCTGCCAGTTCCTTCCCACTGCTCCTCCCCTCTAGAACCACTTTCTTTCCATCTCTCATTTAAAAAGATTAGCCTTCTTCTAAGAGATAACAGCCAAACACAACAAATTAAAATGTAATAGATGAGGAAAAAAACATCATGTCAAACCAGGATACAACAGAAGGAAAAGAGTCAAAATAACAGAACTTACGCATAATACTAGTATTCAAAGTTTTAACATGTTCATGGCAACAATAAATAATTGTTGAATAAATAGATAAACATTCGATGCAAGCAGATGATTCAAAGTTTTATTTAAATGTTACTGAGTCATTACACTGGGTATGGAATTCAGGTAATCAGTTTTTATTACTTAAATAACAGAAAAGCACATTAATACAGTACAAAGTTGTCAGTTTACTGTTCCACCTTTTATATTTTTTGTCATGACTTAGTTTTGCTCTCTGCTGACATTCTTCCAAACCAGAAATTAATGAGTCATATGAACAGGATTATTTTTTGAAGAACCCTGTAAAATAAATAAGTCAAACACCATGAGCTGGTGAATAGTACACAATAACCATGGCTGTAGGAATAAGGGTTTCCTTCTTGCTGGCAAGTGTCCAAATGATTCACTCTGATCACAGGTCTTCTCACAGGTCCTCATCTATTTTCAATGTAGGAGCAATGCTTCATGCTCTTTCCATGTTTCTTTGATGTACCAGTCTAGTTTCACCAAGAAAAAAATGCTCTTTTTTTAGGACAACAATAAATACATTGTCTTCAACCCTTGATGATATAGGCTACTCTAAGCATCTTCAAGCAGAGGTATTAACATTAATTCTTTCTACAACTTCACTTTAATAAAGTAATGTGACATCTAATATGCTACTGAGGCCAAAGTTCAGTAGTACATATTTATGTCTACTAAAGCTATCCAATATCAAAATTTAAAAAGAAGTGATGAGACAATTTAGATAAATTTAGCCTTTAAGTATAGGAAGGGGTCAGATTACAATATAATTTCTGTAATGTATTGGCCATGAATATGCTCGACTTAGTTTTTTTTTATATAAATGGAAATAATTTGTGATTCAATAAAAGACAGTTATGTCTACCCTATTATTCAAATACACATTATGCATCTATATGCTATCAAAATATTTTTTCAAATGTTACACTTTGAAGATTAGCAAAGCAGTTGACAAGAAATAAAATGACTAAAGGACTACAGTACAGTTTTTTTTAATAGTCAAATACTATTTGGATACATTTTATTTTGGAAAAAATTGTTTGTTTTTGTGTTTATAACATATTTTATTGAATTTAGTGAATTTTGGAGTACACCCAAACCTCTTCATTTACCTGTCTTTCCATGTCTGCTCTCAATGCTTCATAAGAAAAAAAATTAAAAACAAAACAGAAAACATTTTTTAAACTCCTCTGGACAATGACCTGTTCCTCTGTTAACTGCTGCCTCTTCTCATGGCTGTCACAGATGCCCTATGTCACAGATGTCCTATATCACAGATGCCCTGTGTCACAGATGCCTGTATCAAGTTCCAGTGTTTATGTACCAATTTGTTTCTCTTTCTCGTTGGAGACATCTGGAGCTGAGGTGTGTTACACAATACACCCTTTTCTCCAGATAGCTTTGCTTGCAAATGTTTGTTCATTGCAATGAGGTGTTGATTTGGTTTAAGGCCTATGGCTTCTACTTTACCATCAATCCCAAATCTTCATTGAGACTTCTCTTGGATTTCCTTCTCTTACCTCAGTCATGGGGATTCTGGCAATGGTTCTGACTTCTCTCTGGTGCACACAAAATCACCAGGGGTACAGTGCAGTAAGGGCAGATACAGCTGTCCTGTGGCTGGCGAGGAGCAGGGACAGCGACTCGTAACTTTTGGACATCAACGGGGCTTCAGGTTGTAGCCCAGACCATAGACATCCACATGGCTTTTGGTGGTCACACAGGTCATGGACATCAGCGTAGCCCCCTGTTGTGGTAGGACCACGTACTTCCACGTGGCCCTTGGGTGTAGCACAGGTCAGAGATCACCAAGGCGCCAGGTAGCAGCACAGTCCATTCACGTCATTATGGCTCTTGGATATCAACAAGGATTTGGGTGATGGCCCAGACAACAGACATCCACATGGCCCTTGGTGGTTGCACAGACTGCACATGACATTGTCTCAGGGTCATCCCAGGGCACATACAACAGCTTGTTCCTCACCACAGTCACATCTCCAGTTCCACCTCTCTCCACAGCACAGGAAACATTTTGCTTCTCTTTCTCTCCCATCTTTCTACCACATACTTGCTCATTATAGTGACACCTCCCTTGAGACCTCTGGCTGTCTTCAGCCCAGCCTGTTTTGAGAATGGCAGGATGAGCCTGTGCTGAAATAATATTTAATCCCTCAAAATAATTTATTGCCTAGTACCTAGGATGTGACTCTTATTGTGGACAAGAACAATAAGGAACTAAATTATGGGGATAGTAATTTGGACCCCAGTGTTGCCTGGTAGTTGTTGACAGTCTATACACAGAAAGACACCACAGGGCTGTGCACACAGACAAAAGACCAGATGAGGAGCCAGCAAGAAGCTATTTAGAAGCTATGGAGGACAGCCTCAGAAGAAGCCAAACTCTAACATTTTCATTTTGGGCTGTTAGCTTCTACGACTGCAGGAAACACACTTCTGTAATGTAAATCATTTAGGTCTACCACTGTCTGAATGGAGTCTTAAGAAATTATATACAGACAGAATAACATTAAAAATAATCAATGCATTATCACTCTTGAACATTAGCAAAGTAATTCCCAACTAATCTTCCTACTATGATCATGATTTTGAATTTCTTACTGTCAAAAGAAGGGAATTAGGATGATGGTAGACTGTAGAATGCAATAATGCCATAGATTAGAAGACACCAAACACACATGCCATTTGCTTTTTTACATAGCTCCACATCATGATTAAACAGTGCCAATTTCATTAGCCTTAATCTACAGAGAAATACTGTAATCCTCTTGCTTATTTTGTTTTCAGAGCAATATATGCTTTTCCTTGCTCATTCTGAGAAATGTGTTTATGCTTAGGAATTATTCACTAATTCGTTAAACTAACATGTATAGAGTGTCTACTATGTCAAGGCCCATGTTTAGAGCTGCTTACTGATAAAGAGAACTGCCAAGACATATTCCCTTTTGGAAAAATGAAATAAGCAAATAGCACACACTCTTAACAGTTTTAGAATCAGGCCAATAAATAATACCTGATGGTGACACTAAACAAGAGTTTGAAAAAATGAGAAAACAGGTCTCATAAAAACTTTGAGGAAAAAATATCAATGATAAAAACACAAGCACACACAAGACCCCTATACTCTGCATATTATTGGCTTGTTTACAGCAGATAGCAGAGGCAATAGCAGTTAAGGATGTGGAAGAAAAATAGTAGAAGGTGAAGTTAGAGACATAATTAAGAAAATATTTTATGGAGTAAATGGAGGACATGGAAAGACCTGCATCTTCTACTTTTCATTTTAAAATCTAATCACTAAAATGTGATAAGCAGAGTGGTAAAAAAAAATAACATGAGTTTTGATTAGAAAATACGCTGGAAAGGGAAAAGTTGTGATTGAATGAGGTACTAGTAATAATTGAGCTTGAGCTAGATTTAAGATGGATTTATACTTAGTAAATGACTCATCTCACTAGTTATAAGGTGACTACAGAAGGTAAGGTGTGTTTTTCCATACCTGGTCCAATCAAATAATTAGCTCTTGATATTACTTTGTGAATGGGATTTATTGGAAATGGATATATTTAAGACACAGTGGCAGAGTTCTAGAACCCTATGAAATCACTAAGTGAAACCTCCATGAGCAGACAATAGTCCAGGAAAGTGATTTGGAGTTGGAGATAAAAATCTGAGAAGTTACTAGTTTGTATAAAATTGTCACATTTTTGAAAGCTAGAACAATAACTTAGGGAATGAATAACAGGAAGGAGTAAAATGGGACCACAAAATTTCAAAGGAATCCAACTCTAGGAAGTAGGAAAATGAAGTTGCTAAAATGGCTAAGATGGAGAAGTCATGAGTCGCCGTAAGAGTGGAGAGATTCAGGAGCAAATCAAAACCAAAAACAAACAAACAAAAAACTGTCGAGAAACAGAAATGAATAGCTAATTGGATCAAATTTTATTTAAAAACTGAGTAGGTTGAAATCTAAAACCGTTTTAGTGGGTGTCATTTAATTTTAGATAAAGGAATAATTTCCTTATAGGAAAAATGAAGTAACAATCTGTTTGAACAAAGATGATTTATATTGCCATATCCAATATAAATGAAAAAAATATACATTTTCAACTTATTACAAAATATATATTCTATGAAGCATAATTAAATGATACAACTACAATGTTCAGGCACTTTTAAATTTTAAATAACTGAAAATACAAATATAAAATCATTTCTCTGAGGATTTTCTTGTTTTCTTATGAGAAATTTAGTAATTGAATCTCATGAAGTTCAAGTTGATATTTTTGAGAAAAGGGAGGGGAATTTTAGGTCTATTAATTAAACTTAATGAGGTACATTGGACAAGTACAATATTTCAAGGCTCATAATCATTAAAGTTTGCCAGTAAATGCATTTGTGTTCCAAGTAAATGTTGAAAATTTACTTCAAACTCCTCTTGCAACCTCAGTGAGTATAAGCATTTACGGAATGGCCTAAGTAAAACAACTACCACTTAAAAATCAGTCTGTATTCTCATTATATAACTCCAAAGACCATACACAAAATGTATCATTTTGCGTGTGGTTGCCTTACTTTTCCTGAAACATCTGTTTCCCCAAAGTCATTAATATTATAATTTCCATTTCAGATAAATACAAAGAAAGAAATAAAACATTCTTATTCATAAACGAGCAAGATTACTTTTAGCTATGACACCAGAGAAGAAAGGGTCTGGCAGAAACATGAACAATGGATATTTCCACAAAATTAAATAAATAATACTCTTGCAATCTGCACTTTTCTAATATAGAGGAATATGATCATGTAAATGTAACTTGTAGCATTATGCACACATTATATATAATTTATAATACATATACATAATGTTTGTATAAGGTCCGTATATATTCTCCTATATAATAATTATATTATTAATAATATAATAATAAAATAATAATTATATTATATATATTAGAGAAAGAATTAGAATACATTTCAAAAGTAGCTAGCAACAAATACCTTTCAGCCTTTGTAGTGTGGTCATAGCATGACTGCTATATTGGAGGCTGCCAGTAGGTGGCAATATGACTCATAAAGACATTTGAGTAGACAAAGACATGTGAAAGAAAAGAAAAATCTTAAACTAATGGAATTCACACATTGGTCAAGACCAAAGAAAACCCTCACTTGTATTAATTTAATTATCTTTGTAAAAATGGAGTTTTATACCCTGAACTATTTTTCTTTTCAATGGGATAGAAAAATATCTGTATAAAGAAAAAGAAATTCTGAAAAGTATATGTACTTTCCAAATCAAATAACTTAGTAGATGTTATAAATTGTATCAAATCAACCTGAGTTTTTATAGCTTAATAAGTAAATGCTAATCTTTAAATCATAGGCCAATAGAAGTGTTATATTTGATTAAAAATATATTAATAGTAACTATCTATATAGAAAAAACAAATCTATCAACATTTTGTTTCAGGAGCAGAGCAGAGATACCCAGATAGATTATAAAACTTAGGGAATAACAAAGCACGTGTGAAAAAAAGCAAACAAAAGACAACAGTAAAAATACAATGTACATGTACATATACGATGCTATGATAACTAATATATTTTGTTTCTTAACTTTATATAAATACATAGATATATCAAATAGATGTAAGAAGGCACCATGGGAGATGTCATTGTTAGAGACATGATGTTGGCAAGCAAAGAGCTAGAAAGGAGCAAGGACTCAATAGAAACTGAGACCACACATTCTACTCATGACATCTAAAACAGAACCACACAATTTAAGATGATTGTTTAGGTTTAGGGCAATTTAATAAATTATTCACTTGAATAGTATATGACTCAATGGTTTTTCATGGCATTACTATATTAAAATCAAACACAAATAGTCTATAAAATAATGTTGGATATACTTCCATTAAATGTTTCATAAAAATAAAATACAAATTTTACATGTTGAAAAAAATATTCTTAGATTTAAAGAAACTGAAATACAGTAAATCGAATATAATCAGGAGAACTAATATTCGTCATGTGACACTTGCTAGACAGGGTCACATCCTTTTGTTCCCATGTTTAACCTGGTTCTTTTCTGTCAAATCTAATTAACTGATAGTCTAAACGATAACATGCCTTACCAAACTTATTAAAGTTTGGTAAAATGCAGTAGAATATCCACAGATATTCCTGCAAGTTAAAGAAGTCAAATAATAGAATCTTGACCTTGTAAAATACTAATATTTAGAGATATTTTTTTTATCTCTAAATTGCCATAAAGTTTAAGGTATTTGAATGTACGAAAAGGAGAGCTTCCATTTGCAATTGTAATGAATCTTGAGTGTTTCACAACAACTTCTCGGGTTAATTTTGTAGGTAAAAAAAGTTATCTGACATCTAACTGTATTGTTTCACAAAATTTTAAAATAAACCCAGGTAGTGATAACATTCTACAAACTAACTAGGCCAAATACTTAAGCAAATAAGTTGCGGAAATTTATAAGAGTTTTTCTTCTTTTGGTTTCACACATATCACACATATCCTGTTTACATCTCACTGAAATTCCCAGCAAACAGAACAGGGTGACACTTTTCATGTGGTTTAATGATAATAATGGGTATGCATTGGGAACTTTATTACAGATGTTGTTGGAAGACTTATAATCTATTTTGCATAGTCCAGTAAAACTTTTCTAATCAATAGGAAACAAGACACCTAGAATATTCAAAGAAACTTTGGTTGATACATCTATAAAAAGAATTTTAGAAAAATATTGAGAATGACATTTCTAAATTGGTTGTATATTTGTTTAAAACATAGCAAAATGACTATTTGGTAAATTTCCCAGAAAATCTGTGAAGGAATAAATGTATCCTTCAGAAAGAACTCACAGAGACAGCCTAGACAAAGGTGTTATTAACCATTGCATTGTCCCTTTCCCTGTCACATGAGAAAACCCACACTGCTTCATTTCTCTAACTCTTAGGATACCTGTTACTTATGCATCATTTTACGTGTGTCCATTCTTACTCCTTCTTACCATACAATCAGTTACTGGAATTCTGGGCATGCTCCAGGTAGTTCCCCCACTCCAACTCTAAACCAGGCTATAGTTTTTGTTTAGTTAGTAAACTGGATAAACACTCTAGTAGTTAAATTTATGGGCTTTTCATTTCTTCATTTAAAATAAAAATTGAAGAGTCACTATTCCAAGGTAAGTTTAGGAAAAAGCACTATCAGGAAACAATGTCTTAGATTCTAGTTTAACTCCAACTTTCAATTATGCAGGGACTATGGTCAAATTCCTTAACTTTACTAAGCCCCTTGTTTCTTTTCTGGGGAAAATGAAGAGCATGGGTGAGGTCACCAGTTAGACCCGCTATAATTCCACCTCTCTTGCTGTGTCCGTCACCAGTGTAAAAGCACCTGGAGATTCCTTTCCATTTAATCTAAAAGTAGAACTGGTGGTATACATTTTCACAAAAACTGAGTTTATTTCATGAGTCATATGATTGTTTTTAAAGAATATAAAAAACTATATTTACAATTGATGTTAAATTATTAATTTGAGATATGGAATTGCTCTCTTTGTAATGCCAGTGGTGTCATCTAGACAATACTGATGGCTGTCGATGTGAAGACAGGTAAGAGACCTGTGGGTCAGGGACATTACTATTACCTCACTTCCTTTACACAGCATTCCATTCTGTAAGATTTTCTTGTTTCTCTTAAAATTATACTGGAACCAGAATTAAGAGTGTTTATTTACTTTAATCATATTTTTGATCGAATAAGAGTATGAAAGCATTAAAAAATGATTTATGTATTTACAACAGCTGTTCAGTTCCATAAAAAGAGTGTTCTTGGAAATAGGAGACTGAGCACTTGGCAATGGTATATGTGATGCGTGTTCAAGTGGTTAAGAGCGTTGCCTGCTCTTCCAAAGGTCCTGAGTTCAATTCCCAGCAACCAGATGGTGGCTCACAATCATCTGTAATGGGGTCTGGTGCCCTCTTCTGGCCTTCAGGCATACACACAAGACAGAATATTGTATACATAATCAATTAAAGATCCAGAAAGTGGCGAGCCATCCCCGAAGTTCTAAGCATGGAAGAACTGTTCCTGTTACCAGCCTGTCTTTTGGTGGCAAGGACAGGGGAAAGTGGCCCTCTTTCACATCATTGCCTGATGTAAGTGAGAGAACTGGCCCTGAGGTCGTAAGAGCGAAAGGGCTGTTCCTAAATCCCACTAGCTGTAGCTTTCAGAGAGCAGGCCACCACTTGGGTAAGACCATAGGGCCAACCCTATTGGCAGAGGTGTGAAAGAGAGAGCCCTATAGTTGTAAGTGTAGGAGAGTAGTTTCCTTATGTGTCGTGCAGTTGTGAGATTTCTCCCTTATTCCTTACCCCTTACTGCCTGCAACAGATAAGGGAGCTGACTCTCCCTCTTACTAACTGAAGCATTCACAAAAGCAGGCCCTGCTCCTAGCCTAGATAGCAGAGCAGAGCTGGTCAGTAGTTGGATGTGAGGATGACCCAGCCCTGATGGCGTGAGCAGGGTCAACTGTACCCATTACTCATATGGCATGTGGTGTCATGGGAAAAAGAGAGATGCCTCCCACTGCCTGGCTATCAACACCCGAGACAAGTGGAAAAGCAGGCCATAGGGTCATACGAACAGAACGGCTATTCCCCATACCCTCTCCAACTGCAGCACTCTGAAGTGTGGCCCCTGTACTGTGCAGGGCCAACACAGTAGAGCTGGGCCTGATGATGTAGGTGAGAGAGAACCTATCCTGAGGGCAGGAAAGTGTGAAAATTGGCTCCAACTTTTGCTCATTGCTGACAGAGGTGAATTTGCCAGGACAATGCTGTGGCGCTCATCCTGGTGGCGAGGACAGGGAAAACTGGCAGGTGGACCAAAACCTACAGTTCCCCAGGTAAAGACCTGGGTTATGACTTGTCCTGCCCCAACATCCACCCCATCTATGATCTGCTTGAGCTCATGAAGGGATCTGGTCCCACAGACCCAAATCTTCAGGATTTCCACAACAAAGGGCAACAACAGGATATTCAAGCAGAGTCATCAACAGAAACAGAGGCCTCAAACCAGACTAATGACTCTCTGAAGTGAACACTTGCAAAGAAAGACACATGAACAATGGAGTTTACTTCGTGACTCACTGTGTCACAGAGCAGGGTCCATGACAAGATTCTTAATTTTCCCTCTTTTTCTTTCATTTTCTGTTTAATTTGTTTTTATTGCGGGGTGGTGCAGAGGCAGAGGGTAGATTCAAAGGACAGGAAAAAATGAATAGAATCAAGAATGATGTAAAAACCGCATAGAATAAATACAAAGAGAGAAAGCCATTTAAATAAGATGCAGGAAAATATTAATGATAATTCATTCTTTGATCTCATGATATATATATATATATATATATATATATATATATATACTTTAACAAAAGTTGTACATCATACTAGGTATTGGAAAATCGTGTTTCATATTAATCCAAATGGCCTGATCTTTTTCCCAGCATATAGTGCATGGGATCTAGAAGTTCAAAGATTCTGTGTGTAAAATGAGGAAGTTTGTGCTACACAAATATCTTCCTACTACTTATATATCCTAAATATCACATTCTACCAAAGGGGAGAGGTAATATCAGAGAGACTTAACGAATGTGCCACAGTGTTAACTACTTTCTCATGCAAAAAAAAAATAGTAAAATATGCTCATTGCCTCATACATTCACTTTCCTCACATTGTAACTCATGTCTAAAAATCAACCAAAACAATTACACTGGGTGTCTTAGAAAAATATAGAGCAAAACTGAAGTAAAGGACTGAAAAATCATACCCCCATAAGTGATGGCATTTACAAATAGAGACATAGGCCTGACCTGAGAATCCCTCCCAGGAATCAGTATTTCTATGGTATTCAAATAAACAGAGAAGTAAAAAAATATAGACATTTAAAAATGAATTCCTCCTTGGCACATTCCCAAAACATTTGTGTTGGGTTTCACAGATTGATAAGTGATTGGTTAGTAAGTTGCAGTGTGTTAAAGCCCCGGTTCAGAGGTAACATAAAAGAGCACAATAGAAAATGAACTTGATTGAAGCCATGTTTGTAGACAGAAATGTGTTGCTAGTGCTCACCAGCATTCTTTATTGATTTAGCGAAGAGAAGAGCACTACTATGATCTTAAAAGAAAAGCATTTTGTACATGTGGATATACACTGGGGTTGCTAAAATGAGGGAGAGAGAGAAACTGAAAGAAAACAGGAGATGAAGAAAGAGCAAGACAGAGCAAGAAATACAGCTTGAATCAAGGAGCATTATTTTTACTCAGAATCATACAAGTAACATGAAAATATGTAAGTGTGGGTAGCAGTCAATGTGTCTGATGACAGAGGAAAAACAACAGAGAATGTCCAAATTGGCATTTTATGTTGGGGATTTGAGTATATAACCTTGATATTTAAGATGTACTGTATGATTTTTGCTTGTGTTAGAAGCTTGATGATTTCAGTTGAAATTAAATCAGAAATTTGAAAGACTGGAATCTATGAGTATGTTAAATGACTAATATTTTTGATGACGAGTAAGTAGAGAGAATGTTAATTAATAATCTCTTAAGAAGATACTTTGCATTTTCTGGTCTTTATTTCTCCCATCTCATTTAGGTTGCCATGTATCACAGGCTTGGAGCAAGGAACTATTACAACAGTCATAAGAATCACAGTAAAAGAGAAAGCACTGTGCTTATGTACAGTAGCAGTGTTGCTAGTTTCCTACATGATACAAGCATCTAATTTTAACTATGAGTAATAGTGTGTTGCAATCAGTAATGGAATCATAGTTCAGTGAAAAATACCAAAAGTTCTTGAAGAGCTGAATGACTCATTTTTTCTTAGCTGCAGAATACAAAAACCTAGAAATAACCTAATTTCAAAAGGGAGGAAAGAGTTGCACTAATGGAAAGCAGAACACTGAAGAAAACCCAAGGTCTACACACTTACAATTATTACAAGGAAAACATGCAACTCTAAGTGGAGACTCCCAATAGGAGCTCCTACTCCCTAACTCCCAAGGGCTGAGATTCAGGGTCTGATTCTCAGTAAAAGCAAAAGTTGGTTATACATCTAAACTTATCAAGTAAAATGAAGAATGCTCATTGATTTTGATTTTGGAATAATTATTTAAATATAAATATGTTCTTAGTATTATAGATGATTACTTTGTAATGTGCATGCATGTAGACATACAGACATGGATACTAATACATCATCGTCGTCTACTATTACCATAAAAATAGTTTTCTTTAATTCGACTGATACCTTACTTTTTGATGGCTAAACACTCAGTAGCAATATATTTTGTAGTACGTATTTAATAAACTTGACTCAAGAACAACATTGGAAAAGAGAATGACTAAAATGATGCTGCAACTCTTGTTCTTGAAGTGATTGAGACAAAGTCATGTTCCATTGTGTTTTTTCTTGTTCTGAATTCATGTCAGAGAAACCTTCAGAACCTTCAGGTAAATCCAACCATAACACAACTTTCCATAGCTTCCTTCCTGATGTATTCACATGAGCTCTAAGGCTCACAATAGTTATTTCTTGACTATATTTAAATTACTGTAATGTTCACTTCTTTTCCTTAATGTGATCTTTTTGGCATAGTTTAGCAGGTAAATAGAACAACATATTTTTTTCTGTTTTAAGTATTTATTCTTCCAATACAATAAAAACTAGGAATCTACTTGTATTTTCTTAATAGACAGGCAAAATTTACTATATTATAGGCAATTTTCATGCTTTTCCATAATATTCTGAAACTTAAAAATAGAAACAATAAAAAAGTTACGTATGCCAAATTCAAAAACAAATTAAAAGTAAACATCATCTTAGGAGGGAAAGTCCTGAATAGTACTATAATTTCTATTTTTTGAATATATAGAATAAATACTAATTCACAAAATTTACTGGTTTCCTAAGTCCCTTTCCTATTTATATATGTACTATCCTGATAATTCTTTCATTTTATTCCATTTCTGTGCACATTAGCATAAATAGGCCAAATTTAATAAGGAAAAATAGAGTAACCAAGGGCTAAGGTCAGTGCATTATTTGGTGATTCTACTTATAATGATTTCATGACCCTCAACTCTGTTTTCCATAGTGGCTTAACTAATTTACATCCTCATTAAGAGTGTGCAAGAGTGTGCTTTTCTCTATATCCTCAACAGGGCAGCTTATCTTATCTTCCCATAATAGCCTACCTAGAAGTTATGGTGGTAGAGCTTTATAGCTTTATTTTGTGTTTTCCTGATAATCAGTGAAGTTGAATATATTTTTATATTTATTTTTAAGATTTCTATTTTTGTATTTTATATGTGAATTTTATATAACTCTTGGTTATTACTGTTCGTTCATTGGATAATTTACTTGGATTATATCCTTTGATGTGGGAGTACCCTCTGTATGCTCTGATTACCATTAATGAATAAAAGAAACTGCTTTGGACCTATAGCAGGGCAGAACTTAGATAGGCAGAAAAATCTAGGCTAAATGATGGGAGAAAAGAGGCAGAGTTAGAGAGAAGTCATGAAGCTGCTGCTAGAGACAGACATGCTGAAACTGCAGATAAACCACTGCCACGTGGCGATAACAGATTAATGAAGATGGATCAAATTAATTTGTAAAAGTTAGATAATAAGAAGCTAGAGCTAATGGATCAAGCAGTAATTTAAATAATATAGTTTCTGTGTGATTATTTCTGGAGTCTGGGTGGCTGGGAGACAAACTAATGGCCTCATTCAACATTCCTTTCCATCTATTTTATTGTTTAAAATCTTTATATGCTCTGTATATATTGAGTCCTTAACATATTTGTATTTTTCCAAGCATTTCTTTCACATTATGAATATCTTTTCATACTCCAGATCATCTTTACATTCTTTGCTGCCATGTAACTCAGCAGTTCCATTGCTGAGCAAATATTCAAAGAAAATATAAGCACATGAATGTGGTGAAGAGATATTCACACTTCAATGTTTATAAGCATAACTCATAATAGGCAAGATACAGAATAAATCTATTTGTCTATGATTTGCAAAGTAGATAAAGAAGATTATACACACACATATATATATGTGTGTGTGTATATGTATATATGTGTATAAACATATATTAAAAACATATATATGTTTTTACATTCATTTATTTAAAAAATAATTTATAAATATTAAACACAAATTCAGTCATAACTTGAAATTGACATTTGTAAGATTGTGTATGATTATTAGATAACATCTTAAGTGAAAAACTCACAGGCCAGGAAAAATGATTAACAGAAGATCTTATGCTTGTGGGAGCTTAAAAAGCTTGTGTTGCATAAGCAGATAGTAAAATGTCTAATACCAGGAACAACTTGGGAAAAGGATACAAATTTTTTAATAGGCATATATTCATTATATTTATTATATAAAGAATAAGCTATATTTAATGGTATATGATATTCTTGAAAAGCTAATCACATACCACGATCTAAGCTTTGGATGGAAGAACACCCCTTTTTGAAACCTTGTCACCTTTCTTTGTACCACTGGAGGCTTAGTGAACTAAGTACTGCTACACCTACTATCTAATGTTCAGACCTTAAAGAATCAACTGATATATAAAACATAATAGTAGTGTATTGAAGAGACATAATATGTACCAAAACTGTGTTTGAATATGGAAAAGTGTAGCTCAATAAATAAAAACCTAGAGACAGATATCCGGGTTCAATTTTAAGATCAGAAAGCAAAGCAGAAAGCCCCTGGCTCTTCCTTTTACCTCAGTCTGAAATACAGATACTGCCTGTATGAATCCTGAGAATGAGAATGCATAGGTATAATACCTTGGACAAGATTAGAATGATATGTACAGTATGTTTTAACAAAATTAATCTCTAATTTGTATCATTACACAAAATTTGTATACAATATATAATAGTTTAATCCAATGTAAAAATTAAAAACTAGTAGTTGTTGCTTTTTAAGAGTAGAGGAACAGAATTATAAGGGTTGCGATTTAAGGCTACTATAGTGAATAAGCTAATGGTTGTGTTCATAATGAAGTTATCATACATAGACAAAGACTCAAGATAAACAACAATACATAAAACTAAGGCAGTCAAAGTTGTTCAACATCAAAACAAAAAAGATACCATGAATTAATAGGTGACCTTCTTTGTTGACATGCCTGTGCACTGCAATGCAAATCATCTATAATACTAAGAACATGTTTATACTTAGAAAAACTCAGAATATCCAAAATTAAAGGTAAACAGAAAGAAAATATTTACAAAAAATTACAATATCTCAAACATGTAAGTTAAGGACAGAAAATCTATTATGCATGTGATAAAAATTCCAAATGGTTTTGGGTTAGCCTGTTGTGGTTTTGTTTTGTTTTTGTTTGTTTGTTTTTTGTTTTTCCATATGAAGTTGATTACTGCTCTTACAAGGTCTGTGGAGAATTGTGTGGGTATTTTGATGGGCATTGCATTGACTTTTTAGATTGCTTTTGGTAAAATTGCCATTTTTACTCTGTTAATTCTGCCTATGCAAGAGCATGGGAGATCTTTCCACTTTCTGCTGTCCTCTTCAAATTCTTTCTTTAAAGATTTAAAGTTCTAGTCATACAAGTCTTCCACTTGTTTGGTTAGAGTTACTCCAAGATAGTTTATGCTATTTGTGGCTATTGTGAAGGGTGTTGTTTCTCTGATTTCTTTTCCAGCTCTTTTATCACCTGTGTACAGGAGAGCTACTGATTTTTTTTGAGTTAATCTTGTATTCTGCTACATTACTGAAAGTGTTTATGAGTCATAGAAGTTCCTTCGTAGAATTTTTGTGATCGATTATGTAAACTATCATATCATCAGCAAACTCTGAGAGTTTGACTTCTGATTGTATTCTTTTGATCTCCTTTTGGTGTCTTATTGCTCTAGCTAGGACCTCAAGAAGCATATTGAATAGATATGGAGAGAGTAAGCAATCTTGCCTTCTTCCTGATTTCAGTGGAATTGCTGGGAGTTTCTCTCCATTTAGTTTGATGTTTTCTGTTTGCTTGCTTTGTATTGCCTTTATTATATTTAGATATGTTCCTTGTATCCCTGCTCAGAAAATTAGGAAATAACCTTCCTCAAGACCTAGTAATACCACTTTGGGGTATATATCCAAAGGATGCTTAATCATGCCACAAGGACATGTGCAAAACTATGTTCATAGCAGCATTGTTTGTCATATCCAGAACCTGGAAACAACCTACATGTCTCTAGACCAAAGAATGGATAAGGAAAATGTGGTACCTTTACACAATGGAGTACTATACAGCAGAAAAAAAACCAACATCTTGAATTTTTCAGGAAAATGGATGGAGCTAGAAAACTTTATTTTGAGTGAGGTAACCCAGAAATAGAAAGACAGTCATCACATGTACTCACTCACAGGTGGTTTTCAAACATAAAGCACTGAAAACCAGCCTACAAACCACAATCCCAGAGAACTTAGACAACAATGAGGACAGTAAGAGAGACTTTCATAGATATAATCTACATGGGAAGTAGAAAAAGACAAAATCTGCTGAGTAAATTGGGAGCATGGGAAGCTTGGGGAAGGGTTGAAGGGGAGGGGAGAGGCAGGAAGGGGAACAGAGAAAAATGTATAGCTCAATAAAAATTAATTAAAAAATTAAAAGAAAAGAATTTCAGATGAAGAAAAATCAAAGGAAGGAGCAGAGAATATGAATAATTTAAAGCAAGGAAACACCCAAACCCTGCCAATGTAGAAGGATCAGAGGCCATCTAATAAACACACACACACACACACACACACACACATACACACACACTAGGCAAGATATTAACAAAGTTGAAAAGGGAAAGTAAAAAAGACTCTGGCATTCTGATGTCTACTACCCTGTAACCGACCAGTCAACAGCTATCCATGCACCAAACCACCTTTCCAAGAGCCTACAGAAGTTGTACTGATTTTGTCACCAGCGGCAAGCAGAAAACACAGAGCAAACTGGGACCTGTGCTTTACCAAGTGATGAAAAATATTCAAGTGATTAGGTTAGGAAAGGAAGCTGCCGCCTACATAGAAGTTCTGGAAAGATAGATATCAAAAATTTCAAGTTAGGAAAAATGTGATAAATATCACATGACAGGTACAGAGCAAAAAGCATTAGCAACTCTCAGGAAGCCATAACTATGTCTATACACAATAAAGTGACACAAAGTGACATGGGAAGACTATGTGGAGGGAACCTCAGCTGGAGAGTTTAAAACACCTTATTTTTAAAAACTCAAAGAAAAACAAACAACTATTTTAATATCCTAGAAGATAAACATTTATAAAATATTAAAGTATCTGAAATGTAAATGATTATAATTGAGGAAAAACAAAACAAAGAAAGAAAGAAAAAAAAAACAGAAACATGCTCAGCCAAACTAAAAATGTGGTAGGAAGTATGAATATCAGTATTAATCAGATGTGACACAGAAGACATAAAATCTTATCAAGTTTTAAATAATAAGTATCATATGTTTATTCTCAGAATAAAGTTAAATTAAGACAGATACTAGTAACAAAAAGATAGGTAGAAAAGAACCTAAAATACAAAAACATTTTAAATGTACATTTAAATAATATGATTAAAAAGGAAATTTCAGGATAAATTATTTTAAACTGAAAAACAAAGAAAAGGATATTTTAAAATTTAAATACTCTAAAAACAATATTTAAAAGGGAAGGGATTGAATCCATTTATGCATATATCAATATTAATTAAAATATTTTTAAAATAATGAAATATATTATAAATGGTCTCATTAAATATAAAAATGTAGGATTAGTAATTTTAAAATATAAAACAACCTTAGACCATTAGGAGATTAAATTTAACAAGAAACAAAATAAATGTACATTATGACCAACTAGTATTTAATTCAGATATACAAGGAAAGGTAAACATTTGAAAATTATTGATGGGGAAGTTCAGGTTCATTGCTAAAAAAAATGCAAAATGGTATGAACACTGGAATAAAAGTTTGGTGACTAATAAACGTATTATTAACTTAAAATTCAGTAGTCATATCCAAAGGTAATTTTCTGAAAAAAATTGATCTTAAAGCCTAATAAAATGATTTGTGGTTGTCACCATTTAAGGCAGACAGGAGTCAGAAAAGTAGAATACATGACTTGTGTATCAGTGAATCTATGATATATGATCCTACAATGTAGATTGTATACAATTTTGAATTTGACAAACCCTATAAAAATGTACAACATCAATAGTGAACTCCAATGTAAGCGGCAAACTGTGATAATGATATACAACTTACAGATTATGATAAATACATCACCACAGCAGTAGACAGTGATTATGGATGTAACTATGTAAGTGTTTGAACTGGAAGTATATAAAAAGTATCTCTATATTTTTTTGCTGAAGTTTGTTGTAAGCCTAAAATTACTTTTAAACACAAGGTATATTTTTAAAAATGATATGTCAGTTGAATGCAACTAAGACCAAAATGTAAATGTGAATTAAGACATATTTTCACTCTGCATAAGGAAATGATGAAAACAAAATTGGCTAATACGTTCTTGTTGTTCTTGTTAATTAATCATAGCTTAAATGATTAATTCTTCTGGATAATTTCAAATTTCAGATTCTAGACG
The DNA here is from genome assembly GCF_014885135.2 of Alexandromys fortis. NCBI lineage: Eukaryota > Metazoa > Chordata > Mammalia > Rodentia > Cricetidae > Alexandromys > Alexandromys fortis. The sequence goes on along the minus strand of NW_026068023.1, from coordinate 4,074,595 downwards.
CTAAAATAGACAAAACAACATAAAAAGATCACTTTGGGGCCTGCCTGGGCGATGTTAGAATTATTTTTTAACTGGATTTCAACTTCATATTTCTGTTGATATTAATCTCTCAGCATTTTTGTTGATATTAATCTCTCACAATATTTGAGCATTTTTATTTTAATATTCACTTTGCATATTAAATACTTCAGATGCTAAACAGCTTCTTAGTTGTACATAATTCTACTTTAATAAATACATATTTGATGTAATCATAGACTTTTTAGCTTAAAGATATTTTTATGGAAGATTATTTTGTACATATATATGTTATATATGCATGTATATAACCATAAAGGGTGACATATTATCTTAGAAATAAATAGACCAAGTCACAATCAAATATGCCCAATGAAAATTACCATGAAAGTCAGCTAAAGATAACCTGATATTGAATATGAAAGAAGTATAAGAGGGGAAAGTAGTATGAAAGGCTAGCAAAGACAAAAGAATGGCATGAAATAAAATAGTATCAAAGAATGAGATGAGATTCACAGGAGGAGGAATTCATCAAAAGTGAAAGAATATGAGCATGAAAGATAAGTGCAGCTCACATCAGTGGCTGTAGCAGATCCTGAACCACCAAGGATGGAAAAGGATGAGAGTATGTTGGGATTGGATTTGAATTAGCATTAAAATTAAGCCTTTTGCCCATACAAGACAGAATTTCAACCCAGAGAAATGGCCCTGGCCTGATAAAGAAGAATGATTCTTCAAAGAAACTTGACAGCAGAAGCCCCAAGAGCAAGAGGCACAGATAATGTGTCCCATTAACAAACAGAAGTCACATAAACATGAAAAAGAATGGCGACCCACAAGCAGAGGGCAGACGGTTGTATTGGAGAGAGCTTGAGGAGACTCGGGACACTGAATGCATTTATGAGCTATTCAAAGAAAACTACCAGAACTAATCTCTCTATATATCACTTTCACCCATCCTTCTAGTGGACGAATTTACTATCCTATTTAGCCTATTCTCTTTTTTACTTCATTATCCATAGCTAGTGAGCCAAGGTACACAAATATAACCATTTTCTCTTCAAACACAGGTCAAATTCCAACATTTAACCTTAAGAGATGTTTTCAGGAGAGATGGAAGAAAGTGATTGCAACTCTACAAGCAAAGTTAGTTTCATCAATGAATGTAATATACCTATCAAGGTTTAGAATAAGACAAAAATCACAAGTCTTTTTCTGGTATGTGCTTTTTTCTATGTAAATTCAGAAACACACCAAAAAAAATCAGTGTTCAAGAAAGCATGCAACATGCACAAAGGAGCTTTTCTTTTTTTTTCTCTTCAATGTAAAATAAATATCATCTTCTATTTATAACTATTCCCACTGTTATATAAAAAGTGGAAAATCTACTAACAAATGAGTACTTACAACTCTTTAACACATAAGTTTAATTACATTACCTAATAAGGCCACATTTGATCCTTATTGTAATGGTATAGAAACTCCCAAAACAATATAGGTTAATGCTGCTGCTCCTTGTTGTCTTTAAGAAGTTGAAGAAAAGCTCCTGTTTCTGAAGAACACTTAGGACATTGGATCAAATAGTGAGAGCTGCATCTATCTTGAAAGCATCCTTTCTGTATTATAGCTTTCATGGTAGCAGGAAACACTGTGCAAGCAGCCAAGTGAGAGAAGCAATTAATAATCTTATTTAGCTTTGCCTATGAACCATGAAAAAGGACCAAAAATGCAAGACATCTGTAACTATGCAAAAGGGGGCACTTTACGGTAACCAACAGTTTTCTAAATTGAACCCAAGGCCCACTCATGAAAGAAAAATCTTGATGGGTAATAGAAACCTAACTAACTTTTCAATAATAGTGAGGAATCTATTACTGCCACTTTGCTAGCCTAGTATAATCCCAAACTACATTCTAAATTGAATTCCATATCAACAGATAATAATATCCATCTTACATTATCAGATAAGCTTCTCACTATTGCAAATGGAGCTCATCATAGAAAATGACAAATGGATACAACGCAAGATCAAACGGCCAGGGAGAGCACAGTCTAAGTGGATCCATCTACATCACAGGTCCTGCATCTATGCATCAAAAATTATCACAGAAGAAGAGGAAGAAAGATTGTAGGTGTCCGAATACCAAAGAACCTGCCGTGAAACTGTTTGTCTTAAAAATGCATAATTAAACATCACCAGAACATTATCGATATCAAGAGACATGATAATGTAGAATGGGAAAATTTATCACAGGTCACATCCCTAGACAAAGAACTATAGGCAACTAATAACTGCTTGGAGGGAGCATTAGCCTCTTCCTGGGATAAAACCACTTACCGGTCATCCAAAGCAGTCATCAGCCCTGAAACCATATACATACACACACATAAAGACACTCAGCATGCTGTATCTCTGAATTTGTGATATGTGTGTGTGTGTGTGTGNAGAGAGAGAGAGAGAGAGAGAGAGAGAGAGAGAGAGAGAATAACAAAGAAAAAGAGGCTATCTATTTGAGAAGGAAGAGGCATGAAGGGAAAGGGCTGAAAAGGGGAAAGAAGGGAAATTTGGTGTAGTATTATTTTAATTTAAAAAATCTTTTGGAAATATAAATGAATTAAATCATTTTCTCTTTCCCTTTTCTTCTTTCAAATTCTCCAATGTAACTTCTTGCTCTAGGCAAAACTTAGCAACATTTACATAACTACATTTTTAAAAATTTAAATATAAAAGAAAATACTGATTTACTCGTGAATTTCATGAGAAGGGAAAATCTCATTTATCTCAATATAGGCATGTAAGTAACAAAGGTATGCATCATTAAAGTCAGGGTTGAATGCTCAATATCATCAATAAATTTGCCTAATTTTTTTCATTTCATCTTACGTAAAGGACAAATTATATGAATCATTGACTGATACTGCTACAATAAATTAATAAATAATAAAGTAAACAAATATTCAAATAATCAACATAACAAAATGAAAAGAAGGTAGTTATTATTTTATATTTATAAACTATAAAAATAACATTGTGATATTTAATATTGACTGTCAACTTATTTAGGCAGAATAAGGTCTGCGAGATCAGTGGAACTCACTGATATAATTCCAAAGATGACTAGATAATAAGAGAACTGACAAAACCTGTGATTTAGTTCATTGGATGAAAATGCTAATGAACTACTGGACGGTCATAGACGTGTAAGGGCCGGTCTCTTGGTTGAAGACTGTCATGATCACATACTAATGAGCACCACATCTTTTCCCTAGCCCCTTCTTGCTATTTTTGTTTGCTTCCTGGTTGCCATGTAGTGAATGTCTCTGCTCTACCACATCTTTGCCATTGTGATGTCCTGTACAACCTCACACTCAAACCGTGAAGGGAGGTAACCATGAGCCAAAATAATCCTTTCTTCCTTGAAACTCTTTCAGGAACCCATCAGAGAAATGAAGAGTCTAACTAATGCAGCTATTATTGCTTTGTTTGCTTAGGTAAATAGAAATAATTTGTGGAAGAAATCAAGATACCACAAATCATTTATTTTCAATCTGTTCAGAACCCATGTGGGGGTCACATATCAGAGATTTTACATATCAGCTATTTACATTACAATTCATATAGTAGCAAAATTATGGTTATGAAGTAGTAGTAAAATAATTTTATGGTTGGTATCACCACAACACGAGGAACTCTACTAAAGGTTCACAGCATTAGGAACATTGAGAACCCTGCTCTAGATCAATCCCATAGTAGAAATGAAGACATCGAACTGGCATATATTGAATTAATAAGGAATAAGTGTTGTTGCTACAGTGGAAAACATTGTGAACTGAACAATAATACAGCATCTTTGTTGACTTCCACAAATCATGGTTTATAAAATGTTTCAAAGTTGAGGAGGGTGAAAATGGATTCTAGTCAGCTGGGTCTCAATATATGCTTAGAAAGAAAGCCAGGAACACTGTCAGGCTCTATTAGCAGTTTAACTAATGCAAATGTTAAAAACCTATTCCAGATGTGGCTATGGTTAGAATATACTACCATATTCACTTACCCAAATTGCTGAAAATTTTTTTAGTTTCCATATTCTACCATTGCGTACTGCTCCTGGTTTAACAGCTTTTATTAACTATTTTTAATGATATTTTAAAATTAAGATGTTGTAATACATAGTTATTGTAATATCTGCTCTATAAATTAGGGCATAAGAGTGTATACTGAGGTGTAACTTTCACTCTGTTAACTCCACATAGTTTATGATTGGTTCTAAAATTCATAACCACCATACTGTATATGATTTAACTTAAAGATTTTCATATGCAATCATAAGGAAAACAAAAGAACATCCCTCAGATACTTAAAAGATACATTAAAATTTCACTAAAATGCATTCTGTTGAATTATGAAATGATTTCTTCAAGTCTTGAGACTCTTTGACTTGATTTACTTCACTTTCAAAATATACAGAATATTGCCCAAGTTACAAAGAAATATATGTTGTCAGTGAATGCTTGAGTGGAGGTAACAGGAGTTAGAAATACCAACGACCTTCCTGTTGTGAAAAACAGGTCTTGCTTTTCCTATGTCTTTGACTGGGAAAAAATGTAACTTTTCATATCAGTGGGTGAAAACAAATTTTAAATATGCATTACTAAAATAATTTATCATAGAGTTTATTGTTTTATTGCCTTCTGAAAATGGGGTCTGTATGAAATTAAAGTATTAAAAATGAAATGTTATATTTACAGTGAGGTTGAATAAATTAGAAGTAAAGAAAAAATTACAAAATTTTATGAACAAAATAATAGATACTTTAGTGCAATATGAGGGCTTGTACTACTGGGAGACCTTTCTGGATTCTGAGTCAGGATGGAGGAAGACATTGACAAGTTATTGTTTTTCTTCCTTCTTTGTTCCTTCAACTATCAAACAAGACTAAACAGAATGATTGTGTCATTTTCTTATCTTTTATGATTAGCCTTTCAGATTTCATTTAAAATGTAGTATCTGTGTATTTTAGGTCTTCATCTATTAGGGACAAAGTTGGGGACTCAATCTGTACTCTAATGTCTGTGCATGAAGTTATACCTAACATTTGACTCACTGTTCCCTAGGGATCTGTTAGAGAACCGATAACCACAGTCTGCAGATGCAAAGTGTCAGTAGGAAACTCAGGACCAGAGCTGAAGTGAGGTGATAGCTCTCCTGTGCATGTTTTCCAGGGCCGATGTTGCAGTAATTTTTGTGATTTTGATGCCATGATAAGGAAATGGTTCACAGTTTGCTTATATGTTTATGAATTTTTTTTCCTCTTTAGGAAACTGTTCCTTTTAATCTGACTCGGAGTTGTTAGAAAACTGTTTCTATACTCTTGACTTTGATTAACTTTCTCATTTGAGCCATTCCTTCTTAAGCTAGAGGCACAAATGTCATTGATCACCACAAGAGAGAACTTGATAATGCTAATGCTAACTGAACAGCACTGCTCTGAGGGTAGGGACTTCATCTCCTGTTACCTGTTCATTTTATTGCCTACAGAATAACCCGGAGGAGACAACAGGAATGCTGGGGACAGTTTTGGAGTTGTCACATTAGGAATTAACCAAACCAAAACATGTTCTTGTAAATGTGACTAGATCTTGTGGTTTAGACTTTCTAATTTAAATCAAATTACCTTGCTAGGAATTTAAAAACACAGAGTAAACAAAGATTGGGAGTCCAAGCTTCAATTGTTCTTTTCAACTTCACGAAGCTTCAGCCATGGAATTAAAGATATAATTATAGGATTTACAAAGGCGGAAAGCGTCAAGTGTAATTCAGATCATCTAGGCCTTAAAATCTCTGTGTATCCCATGATGGCAGCTTTGCCTTTCTGTGCCCAAACAATGCAATTTCAGTCATCCAGCAGGTGGAGTTAGGTCACCTAATCTCCAACAATGTTATCACAAAAAGACTGCTGGCAGGAACCTGACCCAGTACAACAGGCAGGCCCACACAGAGTCCCTGGAAGACACTTCCTCTTTCTGTCTCTGCTGCAGACTGAATACATTATGAAATTTTTTATTATTAGCAGTACAGGATTTTCTCAGGCTTTTTAAGTTAGCTTTGCTCTGTCTCTTCTGTCTGAGTAAAAAGCAAGAGAATTTGTGCGGGAGATTTCTTGATTCTGTTAAACTTTGATTCTATCATATTACACAGTGAGAAAATATCAATTTAGATGGAGAGATATATGATTATAAGTGGATTTATTATAGCTTGGGACTCAAATGCAAGTTCAAATCTGGGTCTCTGTGTGTGTGTGTGTGAGTGTGTGTGTGTGTGTGAGTGTGTGTGTGTGCTTCTGTATACTCACACACATGAGATTGTGGAGACCAAAGATCACTATTAGGTCTTCCTTCTGTGTAATCTGTCATATTCTTTTGTTACAGAATCTCTAGATGAGGCAGGAGATAGTCAATTCAACTAGAATAGTTGATTCATCAGGTATAGGGCTACTCCTGTGTCTGCTTCTACGATACTGGGATTACAGGGATTTGCCACAGTGCCCGCATTTTTGCCAGGATGTTGGAGAATTGAAATCTATTTCCTATATTCGAATGCTAATCAATTCAGTAATTGCTTCATCTTTACAGCCCTAGAAAACATCCTTATCAGTAATCACACATATCTTCTACATGCAGCCAAAGAGATCCAGATATCTATGATGTATCAGTCTAAATATTATAATGCAAGCATCGTGTGCTTGGATGAGGTGACGTGTATATGGTGGAGATAATAGTTACATAACAGTTAAACCAATAAATGTAGAAACTGTGCTTTCCAGAGTAAACATGCCATGGACACCCGGTGGAGGTCATAGGCCAATTCTATACACAGTTCCTGGATGTGAACTGTATATTCCAGTTATTTATCTTAAGCAGCAAATAACAAAATCCATTGTGATATGAGTTTCTAATGAATTGCCTATTTTTTTTTCTGCAGTTACTATGCAGGATGATGTATAAAACATGCACTTAGGACTTAACAAATCATTTGGTGCAGGTTCAGGGGTTAAAAAAAAGAAAGAAAGAAAAGCATTTAATTACAGAAGACAGATACTCTTGGTTTAATGCCTTTGGCTGTTTTTTCATGGTGCTTTGTACAGAATAATGGTTCACACAGTTTGTTTTTTTTTCCACAGGGGCAGAGGGAGAGTTAATGTATCATCCTTATATCAGGCAAATTGGGTCATATACATTTTCTTTCCGAAACTCACATTCCTTAACTGTATGGATACTGGGTACATGTGGGATACAGAGGCAATGAAGAAGGAGACAATACTTTGACATAAAATGCATCTCTGCATATAGATTATATGGAGAACATGTGTCCAGAAATCATCACACTAAAGTAAATCATTCTTTAATGTGGGATTTTTATCTGTGAATTAAAGAAACAATTTTTTGCCAAGTTGATGAGATTTGTTAGAAAAATCTGCCCTGTTGTTCATAAATTAATGCTAACATTAAAAGAAGCAATGATATGCATTAGTGTGATGAAGCCTCATGGTATCTGAGAGAAAGAAAAAAAAAGGGAAAGTCTACACAAAATTTGTCAGTTTCAGCCAGAAAAGCCATTTAATAATGGTTGGTTGGAGAAGTGTATGGAGTTCAGATAGCAATATTAAAGATGTGGCAGGAGTTATGATGGTGTTCTTTTCTATCCACACCTTATACTGAAGGATTTTCATTCCTGAAATTTAAACAAATGCCAGATATAATTGAAAAACAATAAGAGATAAAATGGCATATGGGTAGTTTACAATAGGTCAAATAGAATTTGAACAAGTATCAGAGAGTATTTCTGACAGCCCAGTGTTTCTTCAGAAGCCTAGTGGTCCAAATGTCCTGTTCCCCTCCTGCCACACATCTTCCCATTCAGTAAACTACTCCCTAGAGGAACATCTTTTTTTTTTTCATACTTTCCTTTGGATGGTGAGAATTTGTGCAAAAAAAAAAAAGCCACATTATTCTTATTTTCACTCATCAATTAGGTGTACCACATGCCTCTGCCTTGGATAAGTCCATGATGTTTTCAGTTATGGAAAGTTGTTGACTTAGGGAACTAATTCATGTCTAAGAAACAAGTAGACTACAGGCATGTCTTTCAAAGATCACTAAAGAACATTCAAAGGCATTTTTCCTTACTGGGAGAAAAATGAAAAGAAAACTATCTCTTTTCAGGAAGTAATATACTTTATTTTTTTTTTCGAGACAGGGTTTCTCTGAGGCTTTGGAGCCTGTCCTGGAACTAGCTCTGTAGACCAGGCTGGTCTCGAACTCACAGAGATCCGCCTGCCTCTGCCTCCCAAGTGCTGGGATTAAAGGCGTGCACCACCATCGCCCAGCAAGAAGTAATATACTTTAACGTAATATAGTTTCAAATGAATTCTGGTATGTTCTGTATCTACTTTGAGAGAAGTATTTGGAGCTGTATTTTCTGGTTATACACTGATATTATGGACTCACACAGACTGGGTGGCAACATACTTGATAAGAATTTGGAATTATGAAAAGTTCAAGAACTATCAGTTACATCTATTGAGTTTTGTGTGATGTTCTAAATCCCACCATGGATAATGCATAGAGAAAGAGAGGGAAAGGAAGAGGGAGAGAAGAAATTAGGGAGAGGAAGAGAAAGAGAGGGAGAAGAGATTGTGTGTGTGTGTGTGTGTGTGTGAGAGAGAGAGAGAGAGAGAGAGAGAGAGAGAGAGAGAGAGAGAGAGAGAGAGGACCAATATTACTTTTGTGACAAACCCACTCCTGCTATGATGACATAAATAGCTTTGTAAGAACAAAGTTAGGCACTCCTTAAAGACTTTGCCTCTCAGTACTATTGCACTGAGAATTTACATATGCAACAGGAATTTCAGGGCCACATTCAAACTTTAGCTTATGAACTTTTTATTGCCCGTGTATGTAAAGAAAATCAGCTAGTGTGAAAAATGGGAAAATGGTGTTCATCCTGCAGAGATTTACTTGTGTTAGAGGGCAGTGTCTTTTTTTTTTTTTTTTTTTTTTTACATTGAGCAGGTGTGGTCTTCATGGTGTATTCTTACAAGTATTTCTGGCTTCTGTCCAGATTACTCATAAACGGCACCTGTCAGAGACCAAAGCCTGCCATCTCTCCTTGAGAGGGAGTAAGAATGTTTTGACTCTTTTATTCTTCATGAGTTTCAATGTTATATGTTTGTTTTATCCACACAGAGGCCCAGACATCTTTTAGAGAACAAACTCATTACCAATGTTGGAACTTGCAAAACCTGCTGCCGGTCTAGAACAAACAGAAGCTTACCTATCAGCCTCCACCCCCTCCCTACACCTACCTACTCTCAACTTGTTTCCAACATACACCAAGTTCTCTCTAGGAGATTTGGCAAGGACTGGGTTTCTACACTGTTGTAGTTCAAACAGAGCAGAACAACAAACAATGAATCTATTTTCTACACTTAACCACCAGTGAGAAAATCCATTCCTCTACTGGACACACCCTAAAGCCATAGGTAAAGATGGTCTGAGAACAGAGGACCACTTAAAAGCACACACTAAAACTTCCCTCTCTTGGTGAGTAGGTTCTTTCTTCTTGTTGTCTTTACTTTGTGAGGACATTTTCCCACGATACCTGAATACGAGCGAGATTAAACATGGGAAATGAGATTCATGAGGTAAAGAGCATAAGCAAAAATAAAAATTGCATTTCTATAAGTAAAACTTTCTTAATTTTGCATTTATTATTAAAATCCCAAAGAGGAAATCAATGCTTTCACAGAGAAAAGTTCTTATGTAGCTCATTCTTTAATCTCAAATTGGTCAATAGTAGAGGGATTTATTCTTAATGCTCCTGGGCCAAAATGGTAAGGACACTTTTTTCACATATTTCTTTCTTCTGATATCCTCATCTGACAAAAATTCTCTGGTTTAGACAAGTACTCAGAATTTAACTGGATAGCAGCTCCAGGCAATCTCACCTGTCATGGCTGCTGAAAGACACTCTTGAGTCTTCCCTTGAGTAAAATATGACGCTAAAGTGGTGGCACCGTGTCAAGTTTTCTGACTTTCACCCTCAAGGTCTTACCTTCAGTCACGTCATTTGAGCAGATGCGTGACTTAGGCAGATTTCTGTCCATTGTTTCTTGTGGTGACTGTGTCAGGCAACAAGATGTGCAATTGTCTCCCAGAGGACAGCCAGGTGATTATAACCTAATTTTCTGAAAGAGTTAGACAGTGCCATTCTTCTACAGTAGCAGAAGTTGCAAGGACTTTTCACATGTTGTTAGGCCACACACACACACTCACTTGCTATAGATGTGGAAGAGCTATAATTTTGCTGTTTGTTATGAAATTAGTCTGCACCTCCAACATCCACTGAAAATAAGGGTACCCAGATAATCTGTATTTTGGAAATATAGATGAAACATTTTTCACTTAGAGACAAATCTTTAATTGCTTTTAGAAAATTTTTCTATGCATTGCTTGGGAACTTTAAGTGTAGGAAATTATTTTAGATAGTTCTAGATATTTTTCTTCTTAATATAGATACATTGATAAAAATAATATATGCATTTTATAAGGAAAAGGAATATCTGTAAATTTAAAAATATCGAAGAGCATCTGGTTGATCATTTTTGTTGACCAGCATGGGAGATAGACAGTCATGTTGGAACCACTAGAAATATCTTCAGGAAATGAACATTTAGCCTTCAGTTAAAGAGTGATTCTTAACCTATTCATTGTAACTAATGCATTTAACATGATTAATTTTTGTTTGCTTGTTCGTATTTTGAGACTTGATTTCTCTGTGTAACAACCCAGTTTTCCTGGAACTCAAGCATTAAGACCTGAGTTCAATCTTCCAGGGGATACAACACCCTCTTCTGGTCTCTACATGCATATGCATGCCATTCACATACATAAAATTATTTTAAATTAATTAAATTAAATGTAATACTGTGAGGGGTACTGAAACTCAATGGTAGTCTAACATGTAATATATAGGGTATAAAAGTATTTGCTTATACTCTCAGTGATTAAGGAGGTAGAAAGGGGTGGATGCCTTGGGTCCAGTGTGAGAATCTGTTTAAAAAAAAAAAAATCTAATGTGGTTCCTAAATACACCCAAGACTTTATTCTTGGTTGCAAATATAATCATACAAATATATATGTAATATATATTTATATATATAATACTTTATATATATATATGTATTTTTCTTTCGCCCATATATGTAACTTTCGCCCATAGAAATGCAAAAAAACACACCACCACCACCATCATATATAACTATTTATATAAAAGTAAAATAAATACAAATCATAAATTTCAACATTTTTCTGTGCTTTCATTGTACTGATTTAAAAATGTTTTAAATCCAGTCATATTATCCACACATAGTTTTCTACTGTTCAGTAATATGATTACATATTACTTGCATACATTTATTTTGTGCCAAAATATCAACAGAATGAGAGTACTAGAGTAATTCAAAAATATTGATCTATATTTTAAACATAGAGCATCATCAAGCATCTAGAGCCATTTTGTAATATTAAAAAGAAATTCTGAATATGATGGATTGTGTGCATAATTACAATTTCTTTATATCATGTTTCTTTTTATTTTCAGCATGCTTACTAGGGTAGCTAAATTTTTATGCTCAGTATCCTAACATTTGATGCACATTCTTGTGTGGCTCAGAGAGCTCTGAACCTCCCTAGTAGCTCAATAAAATCTTAGTTGCTCCATATAATGAAAGCTTCAAGCCAAAGCCCTCAAGCTTAAAAAAGATAAAAGATAAAAGGAAGAAATATATCGACATTTTTTTTTCTCAAGTCATGAACATTTCAGCGCAATAATTCCTTCTCCAGAAAAAGAAAGAAAAGTAGGAATGTCTTCTTTGTTTATGCTTTTGCCATGCTCTTGATAAATGACAGAAGCTATGAGCCAGGAATATGTGAATTAGACAAGATCGATGGCAATGCCTTTATTCTTACTACTCTTTGTGGTTATGAGAATCTGTAATTCAAAGTTTATAGAAGCATCATTATCACTAGTGACAATTCTCATTCAAAGATCTCTTGAGTAAAAATAACTTACAACAGGGTGCTAGATATCAATATCACTAACTTTAAATCTGTAAATATTTCTCTACTACAAAATATAACAGAATATTATTATGAGAAGAAAGGTAAGGAAATCAAATGAAAGTCATATACTCTTAGATTAGTTTTTAGGTCTCCCACATTTATGTCATTTTGAAAATTGCAAAGAAAAACACATTTATTACCAAGAGGATATATGAGATACAAACATCTACTTTCATGTTTTGTCTGCTAGGAACCACTGGTTTATCTTAAACTAACACGTTTTCATGAGTTCATAACTGGGAAATATGCAACATGATGTTAGTACTAGCAGGAAGGCCATTTATATAAGCTGTAAATTGATGCCCATCTTTATTCTTAAGGAAATGAAATGTGGAATGGAAACGAGGCTTGTGAACTCTGTCCCAACAGTGTACACTCTAAGATAGTCTTCATTCTTAGCACTGTTTGGTCAGCAGCATCACCTCAGCTCCCTGGTACTCCTTAATACATAAAGTCTGGATTAGTTGCCTGGAGGCTTCACCTCAGCTCCTGGCATAAGCTCCCTCCCCTGGGAGTTACCTCAGTCCAAAAACCAACTCTGAGAAAGCCTGCCAAATGGTGACCCCTCCCCAGCCAAGGTCAAGACCACTCCCACAGGCTATTTAAACTGCCCCCCCACCCCAGAGAATGAACATGTGGTCTCTGAGTTTTGCATGGTCTCCCCTTCATTCTCTTCCCTGCTCCAAGTTTTCCCAGGGTCACCCAGGAGCACTGCATTAAACATGGGCATTTTTTAATTCAGTCTGATTGGGATTATTTGCATCAGCAGAGAAGTTCACATTAAGAAAATGATACTTAACAAGCAGGAATCAAGTTCTTTCAAATAAAGATTATCTTTGCAAGAAAAGAGGAGGAAAATATCCTTTATTTCGCCTGTAGTTACATTCTTCCAGGAAATTGATACCTTTTCCCATGGGAAGAGTACCGGAAACTCTGCTAATTCTGCTCCCAGAATGGCTATCCCAAGACTTAAGAAGGCTAAACACTGTAGAGAAGACAATGCAACAAGTTCAAGTCTTTTCTTCCCCATATATATATATATATTCAAAATACAGTAAGCAAATTCATTGAGTTTTTATGTTATTTCAGTTAATTCAGATAAAACTATTTCAGGATTAATACCTAAGTATCTCTGTAAAATTATAGAATAAACTTTGAGTCATGTGATTGGCCTATTTGCTATGTCTTTATCTAGTCATTTCCTTCATTCATTTCTCCCCACACCTAAATCACAAATACAAGCTCTCATTGCTTTGAAAACTGCTGTTCCCCAATCATCATATCAAACACAACAACAGGAAAACTGTTATTTTATTTTTTAAAATATATTTTAGCATATATTAAAATAATTTGATAAAAGATCATTTTTATTTGAAACATAGAAAGTTAAATTCAACTCGGTATATACTCATTGGTAGTTAATAATTGCGAATAATAATATGGTTTACTTTGGAAGGCTTAAATGCTGTTCCATTTGCTAAATTTTTTTTTGTGTTAAGAAATAAAGCAAATGAAGAAACTGAGTAATAACTAATCAGAAAGTGGAAGTTTCTCCCATGCTCATGAATTAGTAGGATCAACAAAGCAAAAATGGCAGTTTTATCAAAAGCAATCTACAGGTTCAATGCAGTCGCATCAAAATTCAAACACAATTCTTCACAGAACTCAACAGAACAAATACTCCACTTCATATGGAAAAAAAAAATATTAAGGGGAGTTAAAATAATCCTGTACAATAAAGGAACTTCCAGAGGTATCATCATTCCTGACTTCAAGCTCTACTGTAGAGCTATAGTAATAAAAACCAACATGGTACTGAGAAAGAAACAATAAGCAAAGACTTAGACACTCAAATTACTTCCCATTTGTTCTCTGTGTTCTGTTGCTTTACAATGCAGTAGGTGTGTGTTTGATTACTAAATAGATCCCAGATCAAAGACTGTTACATCTGGAACCATCCATTAGCTTGCCACATTTCCAGAGTCATGCTGCCTAGTCCTCTATAAAAGCACCCAGATTGTCCGTTTGACATTGGAGGAAGAAATGGCAGGTACTAAGGAACTGTAAATTTACTTCGAAGTCTATAACTGCAGGCTTAAAGCAAGGATGTAGCCTGAAACAACAGGGGTGAGTTTGACCCTTAACTAGGAAAACCAAGAAATAATAGAATGCATAAAGTTAAAGGCCTACACGACTTACCACAGCAGTTGCCTACATGAGTAAGAAACCATTAAGTCAAATACAGGAACAAAGTTTAGAAAGGAGAAACTCAGATATCCAAAAGAATTCACAGCAGTTTGCTTTAATTTTCACCTTATATAACCTTTCAAGCTTACCTTCCATTACTCCTGGCTTAGTCAGGGAGACAGAGATTCCTACTGTGTGAGTCCCTGCTGTTTGTTATAGTTTGGCACTGTATCTTAGATCTCATGTCTGGGATTTGCATTAGGTAAAAACATACTTTTATGTGAGACATGCAGTTTTGAATTTATAGACATTTGTTTTCTCACATACTGTGTGCCTCTTGGCAATAGAGTTAACTTTTGAAATCTTGGTTTTATCATTTGTGCTGCAGGGATAAAACAATAGCAACTGCTTTGCATAGTTTCAATGAGGAAGATGTATCAGAGTAACTTTTAATGACTATTTATTAAGTGTCAATGGTATTCACAGCATTGTTCTATTCCCTATCAACACAGAAAGCCAAACAAGATTCTTATCTTCCCAACATTCAGGATTTTATGGGTGAAAGAGAAAATAATCATGTAACTAGAACATAAATAAGATAACAGAATCAAATCTGGTAGACATGAGAGTGAAAAATATGAGTTCAAGTAGTACATACATGGGGGATATCAAGAAAAGTCTTTAGTATATAGAGAAAAGTGATTAAAATAATAATGTACGATACAATACATATTGCCAAGCACATTATTACATAGAACAGTTCTGAATCTCCATGTGCATTCCTGGCTGTCAATGAAGAGTATACTAAAAATTAAGCCCACATTAGACTCATATATTGAGCTATTCATAATTAAATTTTTCCAGTCATTCTCTGAAGATCATGATGGTTATTTAGAATTATTAATTCTATATGGCCAGAATAATGAGAAAGCTGATAGAAAGAGATCAATATGCATGCTAGAGACATGGATGTAAATTTTGAGTAGAGTGATGAAAAAAGAGATGTTTGAGTAGTTCCCAGAATAAAGTAAAGAGTTGATATCTTTGAAGGATCAAGAAAGGGGGAAAAAAGAAAATCCTAAGGTCTTAGTGACAGATAAGATTTGGCATTCATGGGACACAGTAACATGCAAGTATGTGAGAAGAGAGTGCCATTAAAAATAGAGTGGAAAAGGAAAAGGTTTGACCATGGGTTAGAATGAGAGATGTAACGATTGTGCCTCATAGTTCATAGTAAGTTTCTAAATAGAAGAAAGATCAATCTTAAAAAGCTTTAACTGTTCTTGTTTAATGGTATATATTAACTATTAAGACAAGAACATTACAAATTAGGAATTTCTTGTCAATATTAAAGCAGGAATTATTAAATTATTTTTAAATATTTATTTATTTATTCTATGCATACGAATGCTCTATCTGAAAGCCTGACTTTCTTCCAGAAGAGGACATCGGATCCCACTAACGCTTGTTGTGAGCCACCATGTGATTGCTGGGAGGTGAACTCAGGCCCTCTGGAAAGCAGTCTATGCTCTTACTCACTTAGTTATCTCTCCAACCCCATTAAGTTCTTAAAAATGCAACTAGGTAATTATTGAGAATTTTGAAGAGTTTTTACATATAAGGATTGTAGTCACTATAGGTAAAAACTGAAAATATCTTAAGTGATTATTAATATTTAATTTACACTGTAAAATTTATTCATTTGTTGTATTCAGTTTGGCATTTTTAAGTTCAGAACTCTGTAATACTTACACACAAATTTAGAACATTTTGGATAATCCTATCTAGGATTGTTTTGGATTAGACATGTTTCAAACTCAAATAATTCCATCAGATAACGGAATATTTGCATCTATATTTGAGGTTCCTTGTGGATGGACTGCAAGTCTAAATGAGAAATTTATTAGTTTTATGTCACACTACACACAATTTCTGAAGGTGATTTCCCTAAAAATATTCTTGTACCCACATTTTGAATATAATCTCTCAAATAAGGCTAACTTTGAAATATTCTACTGTGGTATCCAATAGTCTAAAACTTCTGGACTTTGAATCATTATTTTTAGTGTAGATTGGGGTGTTAAACATAACTTGAAAATTCAAGCCATCACCAATCATTGCTCATACCTCTGATCCAGCAATAGCCAAATCATTAATATACCATTTTCTCCACAGATTTGCCTGCTATTGGTATCTAATTATTTGGTGTATGTTGATCCAGTCAATTTGATATATAGGTTGCTGTGAGTGTTTTATGTTATCATTTTGTGACTGATTTAAAAGTTCATCATTGTTTCACAGGCATCATGTCTTTTATTGTAGAATAGTAGTCTATTATGTGGACATGCAACTTTCTTTGTTCATAAATTGGTAGACATTTGGGTTATTTCAATAATTTTCTCCACAATGGCTATTATTGCTATGAATATGGGCACATAGCTTTGCTTTACTTTATTTTCATTTCTCTTGGATATAAACAAGCTGCAGACTTGCTTTTGTCTTGAGGTAACTTTAGGTCTAACTTTTGAGAAAATGCCAAACTCTTTTCTCTTTTCCATCTAAGGTCAGACATTTTAAAAATATAATATTCAAGAGCAAATTATATTTCCCACAAAGCAACACTCTTTATGTTTATCACAAATCCCCTGGAAAGCTTTGGTATATAACTGTGAGAGCAAAAGCTCTTTGACGGACATGGCAAGTTAGAAAGGGGAAAGAAGTGTCAGCACACACAAGACTATTGTCTTATGCATGTAATCTTGGTGGGGTAGGCTTGATGTCAATTGAAGTGTAGAAATACTCTATGGCACTTGTACCAGAGCTAAAAGGAATGATTATGATATTTAAATGTTTGACAGCACATGGATTTTAAAATATGGTAAAGGGTTGATGCAAGCATTTAGGATCCATTAGACTAAATTAGCATTTGAAGTACAGGATGAAGTTGATAGGGAATATATAAACATTGAGAAAACAGGAGTCCTTGGCCTTAGTGCAGGCCAAGATTTTGGAAAATAATGAGGCTTTCAATTTCAAAGTTGAGAACAGAAACTAAAAATGATTGAAGAGAAAACATGTTGAGATGTCCTGTAATGTAAATGAACAAAAAGACTTCAAAGCAAAAATTGCTACTGGCTATTAAATGTTACAGAAAGGTGAATAAAAACCCTGATTGAGGTTATTGTTAAGACCACCAAGAAATTGTCAATGCTATCTGGTAATCTCCATAGAATATTGAGAAAAGGTTCCTGGGTATATGCTGAAACATAATATTTTAGAAATTAGGGTAATTTCCCTTAATATTTCCTGGGGTAAAAGACATACATATATTATCTAAGGAGATATGAGCTCATAACAGTTTTGTGTTATGTTTGCCTCTTTGTTACTTGAAGACATATTTTTGGTTTTATAAAGAAGAAAATGACAGAAGATGAAAACAGTAGTAGATTCCGAGTTGAAACAATATATAATTACTGGAAAGCAAAAAGGAGAAACGTTAGTATTGGGTTAGAACATGAAAAAGATAGCTCATGGAACCTAGCACCTAGCAAAGTTGAGGTGGAAATAAGTGGAATTCAGCTTCTGGTAGCTTCTATTTCTCACTAATGTAAGAATGTAAGAAGCATTTATGAGAAGAGGAAGGATGTGCTAAAGATGTACTCTCGAGGAGTTATAAAACACACAGGGAATGAGAGAACGAATGTACTCAGGAAACCAGTGGGTTTGTAATCAATCAAAGTAAGTGGGCAAGTCCAGGGCCTGGTACATCATAGACACTCAATATTTTTGAGTAGTTTTATTATTACCTAAACCCAAGGTTTTTTCAGGCACTTCTGGGATGTACCTCCCACTCACACCAGACATCTTGGCAACCACGTTTCCTGGTTTGCTTTCACATTTCTTGGAAGTCAAAAGCTTCTTTCACCCTTTAATTCAACTACTGAACCCCTTACACACAATTTGATTTGTAATTCAAAAATCACTCCTCGGAAAAACTTCTTTGTTACCTCTAATGACATTTACTTTTCATTTTCTTTCTGGTTTTCATTGTAGTCAAACTCATTAACAAACATTATTTGATATAATTACTTGCCTAAAAGCCTTGATAGACTCCCACTGGCAAAGAATAAATTCCAAGTGTCAATTGTAACCCAGAAAGCTACTATGTGAAATATTCAACTGTACCTCACCCTAGGATCTTCAGTGGTTACTTTCATGTCCTCAAAGCAGGCAAACTTATTCCAATGTCAGAAACTGCATGCTTGAAAGTCTCTCTAATTAGCACACATTCTTTTAGGTCTTTGATTATTTCAGAGCTCATATGATTGGAATCTCAGTTCAAGGTCCTTTTCCACATTTTCTTCTACAGTTATTCTTCTTTTCCTCTTGTATCAATATGTTACACAGCAGGTTACTTGTGAACAATACTGTTACAATAATTAACTATGTATCTTCTACTTATCCAAAGAGCATAAAAATGCCGGTAAAATGTGAGTCATGCCTAGTATAGTGACACAC
The DNA here is from genome assembly GCF_014885135.2 of Alexandromys fortis. NCBI lineage: Eukaryota > Metazoa > Chordata > Mammalia > Rodentia > Cricetidae > Alexandromys > Alexandromys fortis. The sequence goes on along the minus strand of NW_026068023.1, from coordinate 4,055,689 downwards.
AATTAAGATAGAATATTGTGGTGCATGATAAAATTAATTCCCAATAAATGCTTGTCTAAAAATTAAAATGGCATAAGTTCACAATGCAATGATTTCTTTCAAGTCTAAGGATAGGAAACCGGTGCTAGTCATTAAGGCAGAGACCTGTGGATGAATTTCCTTAGAAGATTGCAATGAAATCTGAATTTCAAGTGGAAAAATATCTACTGTTGGGTTTCAAAAGAGAATTTGGCTTCAACCTTTGTAGCTGGCACAATAATTATGCCAGAAAAATACCCACAAGTATCTCAGGAACTCAAGCACTTCTACATAAACAAACCTTCTTGTGGAAGAGCAGGCCACAGGGATATAAGTCCCCAACAAGCTGTTCATTGTTCTGAACCAATAATATTGAAGTATCTACTAGAATTTGACATCCAACATTCTCCAGGATAAGGGCTTACCATTTTCTCTAAGGTATTATTAACACCAGATTTGGAACTTGCCCCTGCTTCCGTTCTCTCTCTTGGGGACTGTCAATGCAATAATCTTTGGGACGTAAACCCACCTGGAGACCAGCAGTGCTTCTTGCAATTCGCTTGTTCTTTACTAGCTGCATGCTCAAATAGCTCACCATGATGACCTCAAACCCATATTTGACTTGGATTGTACTTTTCTTCTTTGGTTATCTAGGAACAGTTTGTTTATTGCTACAATTTTTTTTCTCCTACTGTAAACTACTGGACACCTAGATCACTGTTGAAAGTTCTGTAATATGAGTTACAATATGGTATTTGGGTTTCAATAAAGGTTGTTTCCTTCCCTAGGCTTCCTTTCCTTGCCTTTGCATTCTCATGTTTGTATTCAGAACTCCTACGTGTGTGTATGACAACCCATTAATGGAAGAGATTGATTACATGTGAATCCTGCCTTAGAGTTTATGACTTAAAGTAATTATGAACAAGTAATATTAAACAACAACATAGTTCTTATAATAGTGATATCAGAATTCATTAGGTATCAGATCTGGACAAGATATTATTTCCTTCCTAGAACATAAAACTGAGTTCACATCTTTTTACTAGAAATAAGGAGGTGTTTTCTTCCCTTCTTTATTATGATCAGTACTTATGCAAATCTTGAAGGGAAGACTCCTAAATAGAAAGAGCAAAATAGTGAACTTGAGTTTGGCTCCTTCCTGTGATGCAGGACACATGTCTCAGTTGAAAATTCCCTAATCTGCCTTGCTAAGCAACTAGAAATATTTTCTTCTAAAAGAATAAAACCTCCAGACATTTTTATTTTCAGCTTATCATTGCTCCTTTAGTAATAGACTATAAATGTCAAAACCTGTTAGCATACTTGCTATACATTATAAGCAAAATATATACATATATTTTAAGTTATAATAATTACATGATAGCTAATGAGTATTTCTTATTAGATCATGTGTTTCCCAACTTTATTTTATTTTACATTTGCTTTGTACAAGATATTAAGTAAAAGAATCCTAACAGTTCTTTTATATTCCTAATAAATAATGAGAAATTCATCTTTTTAGTTTAGTAAAGGCAATTTAATATTGATGATTTTTTTTATAAATTGGATTTTTTTATATCTTTTCAAAATACTTAATAATCTTTATTTCAGTTTTTCCTTACAACAATTGTATGCAAAGTGTATGTGACTCAAACAGCAACTAAGAACTTTAGGCACTTAAGGAATGCTGAGAGTGAAAGACATATTCTTACCCAGGAAAGAAAGAGCACAGGACTGGTTAGACAACACTAAATGGTCTGCACTGAAAACATGTATATTTACATATGCACGTAATATACTTATAGCATATACAGATAGCATTTTATAGTTCCAAGTACTATTTAGAAATATATTTGCATATTCATATATGCATGAATAAACATATAGAAAAAAATAAAAGTAATCATAAATTTGAAAAATGGCAGGGAAGGGTGGTATGTGGAACAGTTTGGAGGGAGGAAAGAGGAAAAAGAAATAATGTATTTTACAATATCAAAAATTAAAAGAAAAATGTTAAAAATTATATGAAATAAGCTCAAAACATAGGAACTTATAAATGCAAACAAAATACACAACTTTAATTTTCTAAGCAATATTAATATTAAATGATTATTTTTATTTATTATTATTTTTTTGAGAATTTTGTATAACATATTTTTATCACCTACTCCTACAAGGTCTACCACTCCATTACCAACTTTGTGTCTACTCTAAAAATCAAACAGAAACTTTTTAAACAACAAGCTATCAAATACAGTTGCTAATGAACCTTTCTGTGAATTTGCTCTTATTCTACATATAATCCCATAATCCATAGGCAAATACAAAATTGCACGGCCTATTCTGGCCTAATTTTGTGTATATGTACACCAAGGGCAGGCAGGTGAAAGAAAGTGTAATGGAAAATAGTCATTTAGTAAGTCTGTGATCTCAGTAATTTAACCTGGTATTACATGAACAAAGCATTATTCCACCCTTGTGATTAGATAATAATGAAACATGAGCTTTAAAGAGACATTAGGAACAAACAAGTTATTGGTGTGAACCAAACCTGAGTCAACTTCTTTTGCTACTTGGCTCACCTCGGCCTGAAATGCAGCCAAACACCCTCTGTCACCCCACAGGAGATCTGGAATTCGCAACACCAAGAGACTACAGCTGGATCAGCAGATTGATCTGCTATTTCACAGGTGGTCAGCTTATCTGGCAAACATTGGAAGTGCCCCTGAAGCCAAGCACAAAGCTGGCACTGAGGCAGCTGCATTTTCTGCAGTCCCAACACTTGGATGCTTAGTTGTGCATTTAAGGAAATAGATGTTAAATCACTTCAGATTCCAAGTCAAGTACATGTGCTAACAGGAGACAGACAGACAAATTGGAAAGTCGATTTCTACCCCAAAATGGTTCCCAACCACAAATCCAAAAATGATTAAACCAAAAAGATAAAATGTTGGTGATCTGCATTGCCTAAGCTAAGCATTTATTGCATGTTATTTTTCCTGAATGATCTCTCCCATGATTGGTGAGTACATGCATTATGAAGAGATTGTGTGGGAGATTTGTTGAGAGTGGAAGCCTTACTGGGACCCTTATGATCAATATCACCTGGGAACTAACTGAACTGCAAACTAAATTTCTTATCTCTTCTTAGTGATTTCCAAATATTTATATCTTCAAAGGTCAAGTAATGGTTTTGATACAACACATAACACATGACTCATCTCCAGGATTTCTTAACATTTAATTGTGTGGCAAGAACTGGCAATCTGTGTTTGTGATGAGATTCTCAGTGTTATTCAGGTTACATGGACCATACATTGAGAACTGCTGTCTCAAAGAAGCACTTTTCCAACCTTGAGCAAGCATGCTATTTACTTAAACTTTTATAATTCTTTGTTCTACAATGCACCACAGACCATGTGATTTAAGTCCAATAATGGTAATAGTTAAATTCCAATAATGAGGAGTCCTGTACTACAGGGTAGAAGACACAGATTCAAGGCAATATAGAGTTGAGAATGTCAGATCTGATCAGAAAAATATAGTTCATATTTTTAATAAGCTAGATATAATTTCATTATTTCAACTATAATATTAATAAGACAACCTTTTTTTCTGAGGTAGGGCTACAAGTTTCATTGCCCAGGCTTCATTTGACTTTACCCTGTATTCTTAGCTGTACTAAAAGTTATAGAAATTGTGCTGCTTCACCCTCCAAAGCATAATATAACCTTCATTCTCTAGTTAGATGCAAGTGCAGCTTCTAATAAATGAAAATACCTTTATCATTCTACAAGACATACTGATATATTCAATCATGCTGTCTTTTTTGCTTCTAAGTGATTCCATTTTGACACTGATTATTAATTTAGTTTTAAAAGGTACAGAGATACTTTTAACACGGATCATTTGTTCTATGTTTATTAACACACACTTCAAAGGAACACAAGATACCTGGTAATCTTTCATTGATATTTGTTATATATTTAAATAGAAGATATATGTAAGATCCATTAGATTCTAAGGATATATTTCCAGATTTTGCATAAAGGCAATGTTTTTCAAGTAAGTTTGCTGGTACTTTCAAGTTAAGATGTCTACAATACTTAGAACAGCATCTTTGTTATTTCATTCACTTTCACAAACATCCTTGCTTATGTGTAACAAAAAATACCAAAAGGCCCATGTTTTCTTTACCACTTTTTGTTTTTCATCCTAGGAAGCCATTCTTTGATTTTCTTTTTAGGCCACTGTCTGTGAAAACAAACCAAACATTCATCATCTGCCATCTAACTCAGAAACACAGAACCTAAATTACTGAAAGGGCCTTTTATGTTACTTTTTCCCCTTCTTACAGCAAAATCTACCCCGCTTCAAAATACTCACCTAGGATGGCTATTTGAAAACTAAATGATGCACTACAATAGAAGAACTGTTTCCATCAGGTTCTCCCTTGAGTTAGTAATGAGTAATTACAAAAATAATTCTCCACCAGTGGCTACTGGCTTGGTTTCTAGAGTTTCCAGAAACTCTGCTTTTATTGTGTCATAAGTTGATTGTTTGTTAATTTCAGCAGTGCCTTACGTTGCCACTAGAGTAAAAGGTTTGTCAGATTTTTCCATTGCAGGCCATATTGTGCTGAATGTTTAAACATTTCCAACTGTGTCAGCTTAAACTTCTTCTCTGCAAGTTTCTACCTGTAATGCATTTTTCTACATATTAGAAACGGTCAACAACACAACTTAGCATATTTCTCTCTGATGTCTTGCAACAATAAAAAAATACAAATAGGGCAATTTTCTGATTGCCTCATCCATCAGAGAAGGCAAACTTGTTCATGCATACACATGCACAAATGCATACAATTCACCTAAATTAAATTAGCTAAGTTTTTTTTTTTCCTCCTGGTAAAGCAAAAAGCCTTATTTAAATTGTTCAAGAATTCTGTCCCTATCATGGATCCTGAGATGTGTATACATGTTTTCTTGCTGACAACACTGTTTTCACTGACAATATAAGTCATAGAAAAAGAGCAATGAAGTCTGTTGGTGCAATGGGTTAATAACGTGCTGCTTTGTTTGCTATATGTTAATTATTATTCCATTAATAGTTACAAAGTGACTTGACTTAAATCATTTTTCCTTAAGAGCAAATGTAACATCCCATATTTTCTTCAAAATGTACATGATTCCAGATTTTTATATTTTAAATCATTTGTAGCTAATCTTCACTTACAGAAAGAAGATATTCAGTTTCTGAATAGATAGATATTCAGTTTGCTCCTCCAAAATATGATGAGATTGAGGTAACATGCATTGGGATGCTTATAATCTATTATAAAGTCATACAAAAACAAACAAATTGATTTCCAGAGAGTACCTACATATTACTCTTTTTTAAATTTATTTTTTGAGTTTATGTAATATATTTTGTTCATACTCTTTCCTCTTACCCAATGTCCCCCATATCTTCCCTCCTTCCTCCCAACACAACTTCATTTTCTTTATCTCTCTTAAAATAAGTAAGTAAATAAATAAATAGTAAAGAAGTACACAGAAAAACATTGAATCCAATTTGTATTGACCAACTACTCCTGTGAAGGAGTCTTGCATAGATTGTGTTTGTTAGACCCAGTGTTACTTCATTGAATTCAATTGATTTTACCTCTCATAACAGCTGTGAATTACAAAAAGTCTCTGTGCTAGGAAGGGTTTTTTATATCCCCTTCCTCTTTTTCAGTCTGGGATTTTGTCTGGTCTTAAATTGTATAGGTCTTATTCATGCTGTCAGATTCTCTGTGAGTTCATAGGTACATCAACTCTGCTGTATCTGAAAAATGTTTTTTCCTTGGAGTTGTCTACTGACTTTGGCTCTTACAATCTCTCCACTCCATATTCCACATGGATGGATCCCTGAGCCTTGAAAGGAGTATGTTGAAATAAGGAGCAGCGGGGTTGCGTCCCCAACACCCCGGCCGCTTGGCTAGCTCATGCCCGAAATAACAACACACAAACTGTATTCATTTAAGAACTGCTTGGCCCATGAACTCTAGCCCTTACAGGATAATTCTCACACCTGGACTAGCCCATTTCTAATGATGTGTGTAAGCACCCCAAGGTGCGCTTACCGGGAAGATTCTAGCCTAAGTCCATCGTGGGTTGCAGCTGCCTGGGAGAGCAGAGCATAGCGGCTGTCCGGTCCCTCTGGAAGCAGTGCAGAGTCTGACCTCACTTCCTCTTCCGCCCAGCATCCTAT
>NW_026068023.1:3993720-4049297 GCF_014885135.2 Alexandromys fortis | reverse complement strand
TGGACAGTCACCCAAAGTTCCTCTGTACCGTTGGGGCATCCATCTTCGGCCTACAGGCCCATAGTATCCAGCAGACACCTCCACGAAGCAGGAAATTCCAAAAACAGTTCAGTCACTTTCTGCTGTGTCCTGCAGAATGTCTCGCAGACTCTTTCATGAATCAGGAACCCCAAAAGTTCATCTCACCTTTAGGCAAGTTCAGCAGTCCTCTCTCTGCGGGTTCTCTGTGTCCAGTTTATGCAATAGTCCAGGCAAGAGCAGTTTCTTGCCCAAATGGCTATCAAACTCCATAAGGATCCTCTTCGATGCCCATCTTCCTCTTGAAGTAGCTGGTACTGCCAGGAGCAGACGTGTCTCCTTGTCATTATTGTAATTTTTACTTTATAACTGTTTTGTTATATGTAATTTTGCTATGTTAAAGCCTTCCTTTTTTTGTTTAAACAGAAAAAGGGGAAATGATGTGGGAGTGATTTCTTATTAATAAAGAAACTGCCTCAGCCCTCATAGGACAGAAAATTAGGTAGGCGGAGTAGACAGAAGAGAATTCTGGGAAAAAGAAGCTTAGTCGGGGAGTCGCCATGATGCTTCCACTCCAGACAGATGCAGGTTAAGATCCTCTCTGGTAAGCCAGCTCATGGGCTACACAGAATATTAGAAATGGGTTAGAACAATATGTAAGAGCTAGCCAATAAGAAGCTGGAACTAGCTGGGCCAGGCAGTGTTTGAAAGAATACAGTTTTCGTGTAATTATTTCGGGGCATAAGCTAGCCATGCGGGAGGCCGGGTGCCGGGGACGCAGCCCTGCTGCCGCTCCTATTTCAACAGGAGTAATGCGATAACAATATCCCTTTCAAAGGTGAGTAGCCCAAGATCACTTTTCAAGTTTAAAGTTGAGTGGTCACTGTCTAAATATTGTCCAATTATGGGAATCTGTATAAATTACCATCTTCTACATAAGCTCACCTCATTAGGCTTGAATAATACACTGATCTATGGGTTTAGAACTAAGTAATCAGCAGTCAATGTTTTATTATGCTCTTTTATATTATAAATTAGAATAATAGCAGTAATACTTATATTTAAAGTGTCAAAATACAGTAAATGAGAATATTACTATAAGACTTCTGCATATCCTTGCAGATATGAATGTGTTTCTTTGTTCAGTACTTAGGTTCAGCACTTATTAATATGATTTGACATGCTATAGTAAGCATCAACTTTGTTCTCTTATTGGTTGTCTGGGTTTTTAATGTTTCTTAGTAGAGTGTTCCACACAGGGATTACTCCTAGTGACAGTAATTTCTTCTGCCCATGCATATGAGCCAGACAATTTGCAGCTTTTTCCCAAACACCATTATAACAGAATCTGAAAGACAAACACACAGAGAGTTGATGTGGGAGTCTCCTCTGTGTGCTGTGATTACCATTAATTAATAAAGAAACTGCCTTGAAATGTTGATAGGGCAGCACGTAGGTAAGTGGGGAAAACTGGGCTGAATGCTGGGAGAAAGAAGGCAGAGTCACAGAAAGATGCCATGGAGCTGCCAGAGATAGACATGCTGAAACTTTGCTGGTAGGCCGCGGCCTCATAGTGATATACAGAATAATAGAAATGAGTTAAATAATATGTAAGAGCTAGCCAATTAGAAGCTAGAGCTATTGTAAAAAGCAGTGAGTTAATTAATATAATTTCTGTGTGGTTATTTTGGAGCTCAGGTAGCTGGGCAGCCTGGAATCAACAAGTGGCCCCTTCCTGCAACAAATGGCACCAGTGTAGTCAACTAAATCCATGTAAAACCTGAGAGGGCTTGAAAAGGATTTTTAGACAAAAATACTACAGTTTAACACAGCTTCATGTTGTTTGCTGGCAGCTTTCTGCAGCTTCTTTAAGAGAGATTTTTCTGATTCAGCTGTAGCAGGAAAAAAGCCATAGCCATTTTAAAATGCTGGCTTTCTGGGCTATGCTGCCAGTGTGACCTCTGGCTCTTTCTGGAGATGAAGCATTTGGAAGGAGTTTGTGAGCAGACTGCGGCAGCTTGCTTAACGGCAACATGGACTGGCTGTGTGCCTAGAGAAGGAGCACTGTGCATGTCCCTCAGAGGTGGTGAGTGCCTCCTCCATGCTGAACTGTGCAAAGTAAACAGGAAGTACTGTATATATCACAGTAATGGCACAACTTAAGTTTTAGACTTGGCAGACAAGCAGATAGTACTGTATTTGACCTAGTAATGCCATAGCTTAAGTTTTAAGAAGGGCTTAGCATTTTTTTTTTTTTTAAAAAAAAACTAGTCAAGTGCAGTAGGGCTTAGCATTTTTTAATAACTGTTTCTGGTCAGAAAATAATTACAGATATGCAATAAGGAAATATATAGATAAAAAACTCTAAATGGGTGACAGTGTTGGACAAATGTACATAGGCTTGGGAGAGAGAAGAAAAGGGGTATAGAGAGTAATAAAATAAAGTTAACACTTTAACCAAAAAAGGGGTAAAGAAAAAAAAGTACAGATAGTCATAGATTAAAAAGAATAAAGAAAAATAAGCCATGTAAAAATGGAAAATTCACAGAGTATGGATTATGCATATTATTGTATTATCTTTTGATTTTTGACAGTTAGTGAGATAAGTACAAAAAGATATTCCATTGTATGGGCTGCTGAGATAAACCAGCATGTATATTATAAAGGTGTCATAACTTCCAAATTTGAGTCTAAGGTTATGTTGCTTTGGAAAAGAGGTTCTTCTTTTGCTTCCACAAAAGATAAAAACCTGTGGACTGCTTCTAGATCAACATGGTTTCATGGCATAGACCCCCTGAAGGGTTGCTGCAAACACTCCCACAAAGAAAAATACTTCATCCACAAAACAGCAGGAAGCAGTTTGGAGAGAAATAACTATGCCCATATTCCCAAATATTTTTTATAATTGTTTGTTTACATTTAAAAGGGGATATGCTATAGACATGAATAATTTACTTTGATATGGATCTTGGTTTATTGATACATACATGCTTCTACCTCTACTTAAGACATTTTGTACATTGTTACAATTTTAGAATATAATCATCATATCGCAAATACACATTTTACCTCTGATCAAGATACTTATACATTGCTTACATTTCGAGGTCATTGTAATTATTTATTGCACAGTTGCTTAAAGATTATATATATTCCAATATGAAGTCTTAGTCTTTAAGTTATATAAGTATTAAGATTCATCGGTCAATAGTCATTCATGTTTGTCATACTTATAGTTAGACTAATCAGGTTCTTTAGATACATAGAGATTGTTTTCTGCATAGATAGGTAATATTCAACCACTTCAAAGAGCTGTAGAATATAGAATATAGCATTTAAATAACTTAAGGTTCTGTTGAAGTGAGACATGACTGCTCCTAGCAGCACCAATCTATTCCTGAAAGAATGTTGAACATCAAAGACACACCACTTGGAGCTTGTTTTCTTCTTGGCAAAACTGGCCTTTGGGCAAGGAACTGCCTATACATTGAACACTGACAAAATACATGATTCTGGACAGGACAAGCAGTATACAAGAAAAAAAAAAGACTATCAAATCTTGCCAAGACATGGTAAGAAGGTTTTGAAAAATTTCCTGCCACTGAAAATGGTCTGTCAGTTACTCTAGGCCTTAGCCAAAGTTGGTTGCTCCAACATTGCAAATGAGACTGTGAATGATTGCTTAGGTAGCCAGTTTTCTTTTTCATTTGTTGCACTTTTGGAAGTTGCTTGATTGTACTTCCTGCTTGCTCAAGTAATATTATTTCCCTTCTCAGGTCTTCTATGGGGTAGAAGACTAGATAGTTGTTATTTTCCTTTCATGACTTGGCCAAGTTATTTATATACAAGACTTCAACTCATTAGGGTAGGATATCCTCTTACACCTGTCAGAATGGCTAAGATCAAAAACACCAATGATAGCTTATGCTGGAGAGGATGTGGAGTAAGGGGAATACTCATCCATTGCTGGTTGGAATGCAAACTTGTATAACCACTTTGGTAATAAGTATGGCGGTTTCTCAGAAAATTGGAAATCACCATACCTCAAGATCCAGCAATACCACTCTTGGGAATATACCCAAAAGATACTCAATTATACTACAAAAGCATGTGTTCAACTATGTTTATAGCACCATTATTTGTAATAACCAGAACCTGGAAACAACCTAGATGACCCTCAACTGAAGAATGGATTAAAAAACTGTGTCACATTTACATATTAAAGTACTACTCAGTTGTAAAAAAAATAACATATTGAATTTTGCATGCAAATAGATGGAATTAGACAACATTATCCTGAGTGAGGTAACCCAGATCTCCCCCCAAAAAATAAATATGGGGTGTACTCACTCATAAGTGGATGCTAGCCATAAAAAGGACTTTGCACTTATTGTTCATGATCCCAGAGAAGCTCACTAATAAGATGAAACCAAAGAAAAACATATGGGAATTGGAAGAAGACAAGATTGCCTGAAAAAATTGGGAGCACGGGGGTGGGAGGTAGAAGAAAGAGGAGAAGGGAAAGGGTTGAGGAGAACTTGAGGGAATGGGATAGTTGAGGTGGAGAAACAACAGATATGAGAGCAAGGAAAGAGATATCTTGATTGAGAAAGCCATTTCAGGGTTGGCAAAAAACTTAGCTCTAGAAAAATTCCAAGGAATCCACAAGGATGACCCCAGCTAAGACCCTAAGCAATAGAGGAGAAGGTGCCCAAACTGGCCTTGCCCTGTACTCAGAATGATGATTATCTTAAATATCACCATAGAACCTTCATCCAACAACAAATGCAAGCAGAGGCAGAGAAACACATGGGAGCACTGGACTGAAGTCCCAAGGTCCAGTGAAGAGTGGAAGAGTGGGAGGAGTGAGAATATAATATTCTTAAGCCTTAAGAAATGATTTAAAGAGTCCTCAAGGCAAAGTTTTACACTAGAGTTCCTGATTTATCTTAGCAAGATTGCTTATCACCCTATGTAGTTCATCATGTACTAAGATTTCTACATTGAGAGGTTGCCTTGTAAAAGATGTTCCATATGAAGACTAAATTTTGCTTGCTGTGGTTGGATGTCTATAATGATGTTTGCATAGAAATCTCAGTGTTACTTACTTCAATTTTAATAGACAGTTGCTTGAAGCATGAAATCTTATTTCTGCCTACAATATGAGAAACTTTAATTGTTATATAATAAAGATCATCTCCACCAGCAAACTTATCAGAAAATCCTTTGTATTCTCTTTTCACATGATTATCTAGATTCATTTGCATGAAATATATACTTAATTTTTCCCTACTTCTTTTAATCTCTTAGTTGAACTTCAGAAAGTAAATATTTCCCTAAATCTTGTCTCATATTTTTACTAAATCAACAATATATCCATCACCCTGCAAAAAAATCCTAAATATTCCGAGTTTAACCTAAATAAAGGTTTGCCCAAAAATTCAGTTCCTCATACTCTGTATACTGAAGATGTGAGTGATTCTCCATTACCCTCTACATCTGTTTTTATTGCAGACTCCAAGTGTTGAACTCACTCGCTTCTATTCTATGCTCCTACAAACAATCAGAGAGGAATAATGATTCACTGCCTTTCCCAGGTAAAGATGATCACTTCATCACTTTATTCCAAGGATATCTAAGTAAACAGATGCTATGCTGTAGAATATAACATAATATAAATAAACATACACAGGCCCATCTTTTCTTTGAAGATAATAGGAAACTTAGAGACATGAAGTTGAATTTCTGTTTTCTGTATTTTACTGTAAGTTCTTTTGCAGGATAATTTATTAAACAGGAAAAATAGTCTCCATGCAAAATTCTTTAATGGTAAAACATTATGTGTTTCAAGGAGATAAGTTAAAAAAATATGTATTTTCAGTGGCTGGATATTAAATATTTATTCAATTCCAGATGTTATTACAAGTGTTTTCTCCATTCTTAAAAATATTTGAAAGCATTACTATCCGTATTTGAGTTATAAGTACATGAAGCAACAAGAACTTAGCTACAATCCCTCCACTTCACTCATTGCATTGGTATACTCAAATCAAAGTCAATGCCTAAAGCAAAGCACATATTCTTCACTAAACTCTTAGATGCTCAGTACTTGCTACATTTCCCATCATGTCATCCTGGTAATTATGTCAAATTTCTTTAAACACTGGAAATAAGCACAGAGATTTACTCCATCTGCATCATCTGTATGTCAGAGCCAGCAGCACAAGGACTAGAGGAGAGGAATGACTACATTTACGGATCTAAATGAATGTGCTTGTTGGAAACCCCTGTCTAAGAAAAGCAGTATCGGCTACAACCCTTCTGTCCAGATTTGTAGGACTCCCAGTCCAGGAATCAGTTATAAATTAACCATTTGTGTAAACACAAGTTCTTTTCTTTCTTGCTTTTTTTTTTTTCTAGAATTTCATTAGACAGAGACCAGAGGAGAAAAGGCTACAAACACAGTTTATCTTGCCATTTTAGAAAAACAAGAAGGCAATTTCATAGACAATGTATTTCAAATGCAATAGATGGGGAAAAAAGAATATAGATTGAGGTAGAAATTAATGAAACAGAAACTGTCCAAACCAAACTTAAAATCAAGAAGTTGGTACTTTGACAAGACTAATAAGATTGACAACCCAAACTAAACAAGATAAACAGAGATAAAAGATGAAAAATCAGTTGTTATAAGAGAGATCAATTCAAGCCATGAGATTATTAGGAAATGATGTGACATCACTATAGTTAGACATGCCCAGGAATGAAACTAAACAAATGGTTGAATATTTTTTCCAGCTGTTCCGGGGCTGGGATCGAATCCGAATTGGGAGGGCAAATGGGAGGGTGGTAGTTCCTTTGTCCCAATAGCCTGCCTGCAGCAAGCAAGGTAGGCCCTTTGTTTACGAGCCACCCAAGCAGCAAGGAGATCCAATCCGGGCACCAGGAGAGACATCATCGGGGTGAGTGAGTTTCTGGCAGCAGCCCAGGACAGGGAACTCAGACGTTCCTCATCCCTCCTACACTTCCTGGTCATCCTCAGGGGCTATACTGCCTTATACCTCCTCTCTCTTCCTATCCCACCCAGCTTGAATCCACAACCCTCCCCTCCTCCGTCTGACTCCCTCCCCTCTTTGACCACATACCATCTCCCAGCTCAGCCTGTTCGGGCTCTGGGACCGAATCCGAATTGGGAGGGCAAACGGGAGGGTGCTAGCTCCTTTGTCCCAATAGCCGGCCTGCAGCAAGCAAGGTAGGCCCTTTGTTTATGAGTCACCCAAGCAGCAAGGAGATCCGGTCCAGGCACCAGGAGAGACATTGGGCTTGAATCCACAACCCACCCAGAGCGGTGCTGAGGAGTTCCATCTGGACCGTCGTCCATGTTTGGGTGCTGAGGAGTTCCAGCTCGACGGGATGGTCCCTGCTTCTACACTGAAGAGATACACCCAGAGTCTCAGTCACAGCCTCTCCTGGCTCCATTTGAAGGAGGAGATGGGAAGGCACCAATGCAAGACTTCCTCCAACAATCTGAAAGACAACATGACTTCACCAGAATCAAGGAATCCCGAAATAAGAAGAATTGTACACCCTACTCCAGAAGAATTAGAAGAAATCGACCCAAAAGTGAATTATATGAAAATAATAGAAGACCTTAATCAGGAGGTGAAAAACTGCCATAAACAATTAGAGATTACAAACAAAAAGGTAGAGGAAATGAATAAATCACTCAAAGATACCCAAGAAAACCAAGAGAAACAAGAAAAAACAATCAAACAGGTAAGGAAACCGGTTCAAGACTTGAAGAATGAAATGGAAGTAATGAAGAAAACACAAACTGGGGGAAGGTTGGAAATGGAAAATCTGGGTAAACGAACAGGAACTACAGAGACAAGTACTACCAACAGAATACAAGAGATAGAATATTTCTTCCATGGGAACCTTAACACAAGAGGAAAATTAAAAAAAAAAAATAAAAAGATACAAGTTGTTTGAAAGACTTTCTATGTCCCTGGGTTGGCACAAATTAATATTGTGAAAATAGTTATATTTCTCAAAGTAATCAGTATATTAAATATAATCACCACAAAATTGCAGTGGTGAGATTCACAATAGTAGAAAAATGACCTAAATTTCATATACAAGCTTATAAAACCATTAACAAAAAGAGTGAAAGTTAAGAAAGTACATTGCTGGATAAAGTACAACATATTTCAAATTATACTACAGAGCCATACTGACAGAGACAACATGCAATGGACATGTAACATGTGACACATAATAGAGGAACAAGAAATAATCCAATACAGTTCTGAATACTTGCTCTTTGACAAAGTGTCAAAATATACATGGAACAAAAGATTGCCCATTTAAGAAACTATGCTGCCAAGCCTGAATATCAATTTTTCATAAGAATTGAATCAGATCCATATCTCTCAAACTACCCAAAAAATCCATTCAGAATAGATTTACATCCTTAATTTAAATTCTGAAATGCTGAAACTGCTGGGAGGAAGCACAAGGAAAGCAATTAAAGATGTCAGCCTAGGGAAGAATTTTCTGAAACGGACTCTAATAACAGAGGAAATAAGGCCCCAAAATTGGCAAAGGTGAGTTCAGGAAACTTTCACAGAAGAGCAAACTGTCAGCAAAGTGAATACATAGTCTGCAGTATGGACTAAAGTACATCCTAACAGAGCTTCAGACAAGGAATTGGTAACTAAGCTATATAAAATCATCAAAAAATAAACACAAGATCCTGAACATTAACCTTCATCAGGCGATGAAAGAAGACAGAGACAGAGACCCACATTGGAGCACCGGACTGAAATCTCAAGGTCCAAAGCAGGAGCAGAAGGAGAGCGAACATGAGCAAGGAACTCAGGACCGCGAGGGGTGCACCCACACTGAGACAATGGAGATGCTCTATCGGGAACTCACCAAGGCCAGCTGACCTGGGTCTGAATAAGCCTGGGTTAAAACCGGTCTCACTGAACATAGAGGACAATGAGGACTACTGAGACATCAAAAACAATGGCAATGGGTTTTTGATCCTATTGCATGTATTGGCTTTGTGGGAGCCTAGGCTGTTTGGATGCTCACCTTACGAGACCTGGACAGAGGAGGGTTTTCCTTGGACTTCCCACGGGACGGGAGGGAGGGAGGGGGAGGGAAAGGGGAGGCGGAGGTGGGGAAGAGACAGAAATATTTAATAAATAAATTTAAAAAAAAAATAAACACAAGAAGCAAAAATTCTTATCAGTAAATGTGCTAATGAAATGAACAAAGAGAGGTTTCAGTACACATTCTGAAAACAAATCTATAACCTTAGCAATTACAGAAATGAAATTGAAAATAATTTCGATCTTCCATGTCATCCCAGTGAGAATGACTATCAATATGAAAACATGTGATAGCCCAGTGTGATGGCACATGCCTATAATCCAGGCACTCATGAGGCAGAGGCAAGCAGATCACTGTGAGTTTGAAGCCAACCTGGTCTATAAAGCGAGTTCGAGAACAGCCAGCACTGTAACTCAGGGAAACCCTGTATCAAAAAGAAAAAAAAAAAAAAAGGAACAAACAGACAAAAGCAAAAACATAAATAAAATATGATAACAAATTCTGGCAAGGATGTTGGGAAAGAGAAACAAATATTCACTGCTGCTAGGCATATAAAATGCTGTAGTCACCCAAACAATTACTATGGGGTTTCTAAGCCTAGACTACCAAATAATATAACCACTTTGGGGCATATACTCAATGACTCTGTATGCTACCACAAAGATATCTGCTTGTTGCTTCTCCATTCACAAGAGCAAATGAATGAAATCAGATTAGATATCAATCAATATATGAATGAGTAAGGAAAATGAGACATGCACAATTGAATTATATTTAGTCATAAAGAACATTGAAATAACAAAATTTGCAGGAAAATGGATAGTTTTAGAAATTACTACATTAAGGGAAGTAACCCAGATGCAAATAAAAGCCAACAGTAAAAAATGAAATCCCTGGATTTCCTGTTTTCTCTGCAGATGCTAGCTCCTGACTTTTATTTATATTTTTATATTTATTTATTATGTATACAATATTCTGTCTGTGTGTATGCCTGCAGGCCAGAAGAGGGCATTACAGATGGTTGTGAGCCACCATGTGGTTGCTGGGAATTGAACTCAGGACCTTTGGAAGAGCAGGCAATGCTCTTAACCTCTAAGCCATCTCTCCAGCCCAGCTCCTGACTTTTATATATGTGTGTTTTTATGGAAGGATCCTGTCAGAGGGGAAAGGAGATTTTAAAAATGTCATGTGGGATGGTTAACACAAGACATGTGTCATGAAAATGGAAGGAAGACCACTGGGGATTAACAAACACGTCTCAGAAGTGCAGGTTAGTGAGATGGATCAAAACAAAAAAAAAAGGAGATCAAAAAATAAAGTACGGGTTTTAGTTATTGTTCTGTTGCTGTGAACAGACATTATGACCAGTGTAACCTACAGAAGAAAGCATCTAACTAGGGATTTGTTTATAGTTTCCGAGGGTAAGTCCATAGCCACTATGGAGGGAAACACAGTGGCTAATAGGTAGCTATGGCACTAGAGGTGTAGATGAGAGTTCACACGCTGATCTTCAAGTCTGTAGCAGATGGATAGAGAGAAAGACTGTGCCTTTTTGAATCCTGAAAGCCCTCCCCACAGTGACACACCTCTTCCTAAATGCTCACCAGTAGGGAGCCAAACATCCATAGCCTGTGAGGGTCATTCTCATTTAATCCATCATAGTTTGTGTACATATATCATCAAGGATCCCATTACTTTGTATACTAATTAAAATGTCAATCAATTAATTGAAAAAATATCAGAGCATATCGGATAGAAATGTGTATTATTAGTAAGAGGCATGATAAGCAAAAAGTCTGGGATGTACATAAGGAACGCACAAAGAGAACAGGCTGATGCTTACTTCATCAATCACATCAAAGTTAGAGCTACAAATAAAATCCACCTAATGACAGGGTAAAAGCTGAGGCAAACAGTTCCTAAAGGCCCTGATGTTCTGCCCTACAGATGAACTCTTATTCCTCTAACTCATCATATTGTCCTATATCCTCCCCACTGGACAAAGGGGAAAGCAGGGAGGACCTGATAAAATCTGAGTCACTACTGATGTCTTTGATTCGTTTCCGAAGACACAAAACCTAGAGTTGTTTTTCAAGAGATTTTATTTTCTCTTTCAGGAAATACTCACATGACATTGGGAGATAGGTCAAGAGGTAAGTGAATTAGAAGCTAAGTAAGAGGAATGTGGACCCAGCCCTAGGCAGCACATGAAGGGCAAATAGCACTAAAGGCATAGCCTGAGCTTGAAGCACCTCTGAAATCCATGTCTGGGTCTATTGACCTGAGGACTGTTTTTAGCATAAGAGCAGAGAGAGAGAAACCCATTAAGCTAATAGCTCCTATCAAAATAGTGATATCTGGATTGCATCCAGTCTACTAGTGACTTCTCCTAGTGAAGGGAGCATATGGTGGCAGTCTGGCAGTACAGCTGTATGGTAAAGATGGTCCCTAATATCGCACCTCGCCTAAGAAGCCTAATTCATCATTACATTAGCAGAAACACCAGCCCTTTCTAACTTGTAATTGCAGTACACATACTGTTGATGGAATATTTTTTTACAATTCAAGGGTTTTATGTGTCCACTGTCCTCAAGTAGTCCAATTTATTGCAATATCATATTTTATAGGAAGATAAACATATTTATATAAATACATATTTCTACTCACATTAATGCCATATAAAATATATAGACACTATATAACTACTTATATAAATATAAATGAATTTATATGAATATATATTTAGGTATACACATTAGGTAATGAAACATTTAACTACCTAATCCACATGATGATCTGGTATCATTTAGAGCTATTTTTATGTTCACAACCATCTTTACTTTTTTCCTCAGAAATACTAACTAACTCTGACTCCAAATATCACTCTGCTGATGCCTTAGCCTTTGGTCTGGATTCTTCTTCACCCACAGTGCTTCTGGCTGTTATTCAGAAATCTTACCTTGTTTAAGAGTTCAAATACTCTACATTATGTTCTTTAACAGATTTGGTTAAATACAGAAGCTAATTCCTATGGTTCCCTTATATTTCAGAATACCTTATGGCAATTATCAGAAAGTTGTATGAGGTTGTTATGGTGTCCTTTCCCCATGAGAGTCTAAATATCTTAGGTAATGCCTCTTGTCTTTTGATCAATAGCATCATATAAGGTCCTTGTCACATAGCAAACTTTATATAAAACTGTGTATCTAAAGAGTAAAATGATGAATAGAAAACTCTTTTATTAAGAGCTTTATCTTTGTCTCTTATTATTCTAACTGTCAACTTTTATAGTTGTTAAAAACATCATTTTTCAAACTTGCATTTTACCTGGAACTGACATTATTTTTCAAGCAAAGAAATAAAGTGCCTACTAACTACTCACATGTGAAAATATTTCACAAATAAGTGTCTCTCAAGGCAGACTAAAATAAAAAGTTTTTCCCCCTTTCCTATATATCTCTTAATGGGACATTGCATACAGCTGGAAGGATGTTCTTGAAGCTTTGTGGCTCACTGTAACAGGGATATTATTCTTTGGCCACTAGGGGGCTACAGGTATTCATCCATTTTTCAGGTGTTTATTTTCTAAACTTTTCTGCAAAGCCCACGGATAGGAGGAAATAGATATGATGTGTGAAAAAAAGTTTGGTAAATTATAACCTATTCTTGATAGCTTTATAAATAACACATCATCACTTGGGATTATAAATGAACAATTTTACCTTAAATTTTAAATTGGGTAAAGACACCAAAGTTTTAATATAATTTCGAACTATCTTTGTTATTCATGAGGTGAGTGCCTGTCATAAATGTATTATCCTTTTGAAATATAACTTCATATTTGTGAATCCAGATTCTTTTCAAACTAAATGACAAAACAGATTGAAAGTGTCAGAATAATATGATATGCAACAGATCAGTGTTAGTGATTACCATGGTATCATCAGTACTGAATAATTTAGAATTCAGTAATAATTTAGGTCCAGAAACTTGTACCTCCTAAGATTTTGAAGTAGTTGCATTCTGTGATTGTGTTGTTTTTACTCCCTCATTAATAATTTAACAAAGGGACTAAAATGACAAGGAGCTGTGCATGTTGTACCTAGACAGCAAAGCAATAAGATGGGAACGATAATATCTACTATACTTGCCACAGTCATTGTCATAGAGACAGAAAGAACATGAGTCAGATAGGTAGATGTTGGTAGGCATCAAAGAGAAAAACATGAGTCTTGGGCCTGTTGCAGGAAGGAAAGGACATTAAGGGGAATTTCCCATTTCATATATGTATGTATTTATACACATGTGTATGCAGTATATTAAGATTTCTCAATTCTTCCATTCATTTTATATAAAATGGAGTATGTCATAAAAAAGGAATTACAAAATGATTCGTTATAACCTTTGCTTATGATAAGTCTCAAAGAAACCCAGGACAAATAGCTTATTGAGGGACCTGTTAACAAATCAAAGTAGACACTGCCACCTGTGCCTGGCCAATCACCGTTTATTTATAACATGATTGACAGATTACAGACAATTCTCCCGTACCCACCAGACACTCAACATCTCATGTACCTGTTACAGAGTCTTTCTGGCTAGCATATCTCTACCCTAAACCTCTCTAGTCCCTGAGGTTCACTTCCCTTTCCCCAGCTTCTTTGACTCCTATATAATCCAACCATTTTGACTATATGTCTTCAGGCCCTCTTGGTCTCCTGATTCTCTTGGTTTTCACCTGTTCTTTTGTTCTCTGGGCTTCTGGTTCCTCTCTTTCTCTATTTGCTCATCCCCTCCCTTCTCATTTCATAGCTGGTTCAGTCTGCAGACTCAGTTCAGTCTGGACCTTTCCAGATGCCCCTGTTTATGCATTGCCCCATATATATAATAACCCTTCACCCATACCTTGGAACAATCATGTCCTCATTTTTTCATTCAAATTAATTATTTATATTTACCTTCAGTTAAGACATAGCTATTGAACATTTTTTTTCTCAATGCTTCAAGAAATGAGTCAAGATCTTTTTTTTTTTTTTTTTTACTTAGATTGTTTCAGAAAAGGTTTTACAGATCTCTAGCTCTCCTCTAACATAGCCAAGGATGATCTTGGATTCCTGATATGCCTGCATCTGTGTCACAAATGCCAGGATTACAGGTAACAGTCAACACTCCCAGCTAAGAACATTTTATAATACTTCAGTAACTTACTCAATAAATATCTAAAATAGTCCATAATTAAATGCTGTGTTACTAGCTAGGGATATTCTAGATGTGAATAAATGTGATACCTAAATAAAGCAGCAACCTTTCAATAAAAGTACTCATTAGACAGAAGACATCACAGCTGACCTACAATGGTTATTGATAACTATGACATTTTCTCAACATTATTAATGACTACTTATGTCATAGCTGTAACTAGAGATTTTTTTTTTATGTGTTCAGAAATAACACTTTGTGTTAGTTTAGAAAGGTAGTAGATGGTTCTATTTTGGATGAAAAAAAAAGATTACTGGGTCAACTATTTATTTCCACAATTACATTTGTATATTGCAGGCTAGAACTCCTAAAGTAGACTAAGCATTTTCAGTGTTATTATTCCCTCCTCCCCCAAAATGTTCATAAGATATAGCATGGGTAAAATGACACCAAAAAGCACATATTGACCTCCTTCTGCATTCCAGCTGTGTTTTATAATATTTTGAATTATATAATTATTTTGTGTATAAAATATTATAGATGCATCATCACCACATTTTCATTTTACTCTATGGGATGAACAGTCCAAATATTAATGTTCTTGTTTTACAGAACAGGAGCCTGATTTTGGATGACATTCCCATAATTAATGTAATCGGTAAAATGTTTCATTCCATGGAAACTGACTCGTCACTATACCTCACCTTGCCATGGCTTGTCTGGTATGTCTTTTCATTTCATGCACCCCTTCTTTATCCACTTGTACATACGAAGCATTACACTTAGTGCTTATCAAGTACATATTGCAACCAATCTAATTAAGAACAGAAATGAATTTTAATCCATGCCAAGATGACACGATGACCATGGTCTTATTGAATGCTGGCTAATAATTATTTAAATTTGTTCAACTATGTTCATAGCAGCATTATACATAATAGCCAGAACGCGGAAAAAAAAACTAGATGTCCCTCAACTGTAGAATGTATAAAAAATGTAGTACATTTATATATTAAAGTACTACTCAGTGGTAAAAAACAATGACACCTTGAATTTTGCATGCAAATGGATGGAATTAGAAAACACTATCCTAGGTGAAGTAACCAGACCCAAAAAGATGAATATTGTATATACTCGCTCATAGTGGATACTAGCTATAAAGCAAAGGATATTGAGCATATAGTTCATGATCCTAGGTAATAAGGTGAACCCTAAGAAAAACATTATATAAATCTACCTGGAAAGGGAAAATAGAAAAGATTGCCTGACAAATTTGGGAGCACAGGGCTGGGGGTTGAAGGAAGAGCAGAAGGGGAAGAGGAGGGGATAAGGGGAGGGGTGAGGAGAACTTGAAGAAATGGGATGTTTGAGATGGAGGAGGGTCAGAGATGAGAGCAAAGAAAGAGATATCTTGATTGAGGGAGTCATTATTGGGTTAGCAGAAACCTGGTTCTAGAGAAATCCCCAGGAATCTACAAGGATAAACCCAGCTAAGACCCTAAGCAATAGAGGAGAGGGGTCCCTATCTTGACTTGCCCTGTAATCAGACTGATTACTATCTTAAATATCACCATATCTTTATTCAGCAACTGATGGAAACAGAGGCAGAGACCTGCAACAGAGCACTGAAATGTGCCCCCAAAGTCCAGTTGAAGAGTGAGAGGAATGAGAATATGAGCCAAAAGGTCAAGACCATGATGGTTCACCCACTAATGGGAGCTCAACAACTCCAGCTGGATTGGGAAAAAGCAAGCATAGGACCAAACTAGTTCCTCTGAATGTGGTTGACAGTTGTGTGGCTGGGGCAGACTGCAGGATCACTGGCAGTGGCACCAGGATTTATCCCTACTGAATTCACTGGATTCTTGGGAATATATTTTAATTGGATGGATCCCTTACCCAGCCTAGATATAGTAGGGAGGGCCTTAGACCTTCCACAAAGCAGTGTGCCTTACCCTCTCTGAGGATTGAATGGGGGTGGGGGTAGGAAGGTGTGTGGAGGTAATGGGAGTAGGTGAGGGAGGGGGAACTTGGGTTGGTATTTTTCAAAAATCTAATAAATCATAAAAAATGAGAAGATATGTTAAGAACAAAATATACTCTGAACTAACAAGTACTCTTCTTTTAACCAATGTTTGGTAGTATGCTGTGTTTCTACCAAATATCCTCTGCTTACTCCTTGTATGGTTAGATATCTGTACATACGTTTTGCCTATAGAATGAACTAAAATACTGTTTTTTGTTGTTTAACCAAGTTATGTTCTTTGATCAAACAAATTTAACTTTTTATCACTTCTTCCTCCCCAGCTCAGTTCCATTTATTTTATATAGAAAAAAAAAAAAACAGGTTAAAATTAGTTGGGAAATAGGTTCTTTTTAGTTTTGAGGATCAGCCTTCTCTGTTTCCACACCTATAACCAGACTGGGGTTAAGAAGACAGAGGTAAGTCTAGGTGACACATCAAGCTTCTAAGGCACAAATATAACTAACAGGATAGTATGGACATTTCAGACTTATGAGAAAGAAACAAGAATAGATTTAAATGCAGCTGTTATCTCTTATAACAAGGCATCTCTTCAAATTAATGCCTTGTTATCCTACCTCTAACCCCAATCTGCAGTACTTTGCTTCATCCAAGTCCTCTCCTAGTTTGTTTTCTTCTGTATAATTTCAAAATTCTTCACAGGCTGTTTCTCTGCCCTTAGTCAAACAAACTGCCTCCTAGGACATGAATAAAGACCACCCAGAGCATTTCAGCATATCCACCCCACTGTGAGCTGATGCTGATAACTGCCAATCCTAATTTGCCTGGCTTCGGGGATCCTTTGTATTAAAAAGTGCTGTCGCATAGTTTTAATACACTCAGTGAGCCACACCCCCCATGTTCCCTTATCTGAGAACTGGCTATCAGGATGTGAAAGAGCACATGCTGTTCCAGGATTTATGTTTTCCTTTCTTCTTGAGTCAAGAGCAAATTTGTGAACATGGGCTATTGTGTCACACAAGAAAAATGACTTAGATTAGCAAAGAATCCAGAACATAATATTATATTCACAGTTAGACTTCTTTCATGTAGAATCAATTGTACATAACTATTCTGATGTGATTGAATTGGGAAGATTCAAACATCAAAGCTAAATTTGTCTGATCTTTTTGTTCTTGTTGAAGCAGTTACATAGTGTATTTGAGCATTGTCTTTTTTTTTTTTTTTTCTGGCTTATCCGATTCTGATTTATTCAAACTCAATGAGATTTTTCTACTCCTAGTAAGATATTTTAGTATGTTAAGCCAAACCATGTCAGGATAGTAAGCAAATTACAAGTCAGGTTAACCACAGATAAGAAAAAAATTAATTAAAAACAATCAATGATTTTGATATATTTATATTAGAATCAAATCAACTTTACATCTAATCCATCAATGCAAAGAGGCAATAATGTGCAAAATATCAATTTAATACAAAAAAGAAATGAAAAACGAAGAATTATGGCTATAGTACCTCCCCCCATGAATTTCTCCACCCAAATTTTGTATCAGCCCCTGCTAATTGTGCTACAAATGAACAACTGCCTTCCTTATTAACATAATATTATTGGATTCAGTTTTTAAGGAAAAGTAAATTTAAAATAAAAATACTCATTATAATTCATTACCAAATCTATTTCTTTTAACACTAACAGTCCCATGCCTATAACTGGATAGGCTTAGAAACTGTTTGTTTTAGAGTTTCATGGAATCTGACGTTGGAACTTCATATACTTCTCTTAACTCTGTTGTTGTTGTGTTGTTGATGAGGGTGATGTAACAAGGTAAAAGTTTATGACCTTTGTAAAGGGGAAAAAAAGGAGGTGGTATATTATTCAACTGACAGTTTTAAAGTTCCATGTCTACAGGTAGCAGTTTATGTGGAAAAGAGCAGGTGAGGTAAATAAACTAATGGCAGATGCTGGCTTACCTAGATAGATTCTTCCTCTGAATTGAACACTCCATCCTGGGGTGTAACCGCGTAAGTGAATGCAGACAGATTGTCAAAATATAGACAGCTTTAATGGAGGAATAGACTTACAGAACCACCAATTCGTGGAGACCAGGAAAGCAGAAGCGAGTGCTGGGAGCACGCTCTCCAAATTTATAGGCAAACTTTAGCCTGAGGCAAACACGCCCCCTAAGGGTTGGGACTTATCCCTACACTGCGGGACTCAGGGTGGTGTGAAAGATGTAGGAGAATAATAAAAAAAATTACAAGACTCAGAAAGCTTAGAATGTTATCCAGGTCATGTGGCCCTTCTCAAAGTATGCATAGGTAGCAGGTTTTCAATGAACCTGCCTAAATGTTTGATGGTAAGCTTCTGGAATATTTCTCACAGCAGTGGGCTTATGTTGTTTTCATATTTCAAAACAAAATTATATTGGTTCACATGTAAGGGGATTTATGATGAATGTATTATAATTAGCTAAGTTGAGCATCATATTCTTAATTAGCCTGCAAATAAAAATGTCACCATCTACATTAAAATGATATTGATCAGATTTAAAGGAAAAAATGATGTTTATTTTTCATTCACAGGAAAAAAAGAGTTGCTACAGATGCTCACATAGTCATTTCAGGCTTGTCTTGTGTCAACCATGTACTAATAAGAGGGGCTGATAAATTCATTGGCTCAGCAAGCTTGTGAAATCATTTTTTTTTTCATACTCAACCGGGGTACTATCTATGAATAATAAATATTTTCTCCTTTTTCCCCCAAGAAAAAATGTGATTCAATAATGCAGCCCTGCTCTAAAGGAATCCAAATGTTTTTAATTATTTTTAAATTAATTTTGGTACATTCTTGACGTAAGAACCCACAAAAGTCTATTTAACAGTTTATTAAGAGGTGCAACAAAAAGGAAAGTCACAAATACAGAACAAAGAATATGCCACTGATTCAGCTGCTGCTGGCTCATCACTCTCCTAAGGGTGATAAGAACCAACCACAAGTATTGCTGTAGCTTGAAGAAAGCAAGTATGACCTTTCTCTTCCATTTTATCTGGTCATATCTCTAGAGAAGACCACACCCATGACAAGCCACTCCCAAATGATATTGGCTAAACAATTGTGCTCTCACATTACTTCTTTTCTAATGAAGAAGATTCTAACCCTAACGTAAAACATTATAAAATAGAAACGATCAAATATTGTTCAGAAGAAGGAAAACAGAATAACACAAACAAAAATGAAACTACAACCAACAAGAATAACATCAAGCAAGAATCACATTTTAAGTGTCCAGACAATAGGTAATATACTCCAATAGCTGTCTTATCCTGAATATTCCAGGTCTTGTACCTAATATACCTTTAGCTAAGAGGATTGTAACCATAACAATCTAGTCTTCAACCCCATCAAAGACTAGAGAATTAAAGTAGTATTACCTTAGTAGGCAGGAAGCAAGCAAATGATTTCAAAAGATGTAAGAAATGAGAGAAACAGAAGGCTAATTGGACAGTCACCCATTTTTTTTTTTTGTAACGTTGAGGCATACAGTCTAGGTTATAGGGCTAGAATATCTGATAAACCATTTATTCCATCTTGGCAAGGTTCAGCATCCCACCAGAGAGAATGGTTTCCAAAACACTAGCTCATGCACCAGGGATAGATCCTGGTCCTAATGCCAGGGACCCCTCAGATATTCCAAACTTCATCACTGTCTCCCACATATGGAGGGGCCAGTTTGGTCGCATGGTGGCTCCATAGCTGTTGGTCTAGAGTTCATGAGTTCCATGAACTTGTGGTTTAGCTGTCAGTGTAGATTTCCCTATCATGTTCTTGACCTCTCCCACGCCTATATTCGCTCCTCCCTCACTTCAATTGGATTTCCAGAGCTTGACTTGATTAAACTGAGAGAAACTCAAAGCAATTCCACTAAAATCAGGAGCAAGGCAAGGTTGTCCACTCTCTCCCTATCTATTAAATATAGTACTAGAAGTTCTATCTAGAACAATAAGACAACAAAATGAAATCAAGGGGATACAAATTAGAAGAGAAGTCAAAATAGTGCTATTTTCAGATGATATGATATCTAAGTAAAACAAAACCTACCCAGGAACTCCTACAACTGATAAATATCTTCAGTATTGTGGCAGAATCCAAGATTAACTAAAAATAATTAATAGCTCTCTTCTACACATATAATAAATAGGCCGAGAAAGAAATCAGAGAAACATTACCCTTTAAAATAGCCACAAATATAAAATATTTGAGGGTAACTCTAACCAAACCAGTGAAAGAACTGTATGACAAGAACTTTAAAACCTCTAAAGAATGAAAATTGAAGACAATATCAGAAAATGGAAAGACCTCCCATGATCTTGGAGAAGTAGGATCAACAAAACAAAAATGATAATCTTACCAAAAGCAATCTACAGATTCAATGCAATCCCACAAAATCCCAACACAATTATTTGCAGACCTTGAAAGAACAATAAAGTTTTATATTGAAAAACAAACAAACAAAAAAAAGAATAACTAAAACAGTCCTGCAAAAAGAGGAATTTCCAGAGGCATCACCATCCCTGACTTCAAACTCTACTATGGATCTGTACAAATAAAAACAGCTTGGTATTGGCAGAAAAACAGACACACAGACCAACAGAATCAAATTGAAGACCCTGAAATTAATCTACATATCTATAACACCCGATTTTTCACAAAGAAGCTTAAATAGTGCAATGGAACAAAGAAAGAATCTTTAACAAATGGTGTTGGCATAACTGGATGTCAACATGTAGAACATTGCAATTTCGTATCTATCACCATGCACAAAACTCAAGTCCAAGTGGGTCACGACTTCAACTTAAATCTAGTTACACTGAACTCAAAAGAAGATAAAGTGGGAAGCAGCCTTCAAAGCATTAGCACAGGAGACAACTTCCTAAATATAGTATCAGTTACTTGGATTATTTCCTGCCAGTCTTTTTTAAATTAACCTGTCTCCCTTTTGCCTATGGGGCTTTCCTTTTTCTTACTTCTGTATCTTACTTTCACTCTTACTCCATGGCTGGCTGTATGACTAGGTGGCTAGCCCCTGGAGTCCTCCTCCTCTTGTTCTTCCTAGCTTCTCCATCTCTTTTCGTTTCTCCTTATACCCTCTGCCTTCTAGTCCTTGCCTTTCCTTTTTCCCCACCTCACTATTGGCCATTCAGTTCTTTATTAGACCATCAGGTGTTTTAGATAGGCAAAGTAACACAGTGTCATGGAGTTAAACAAATGAAACAAAAATGAATACAACATATATTTGCATCATTAAAATAAATGTTCCATAGCATAAACAAAGGTAGCACACCTTAAAATAATTGTCTGCAGCAGGATAACATCCAATTCATACTCAAATAATAATCAAAAACGATCGCAGAAATATGTCTACGCATATGTAGACATTTTCAGAATGTCAAAGTGACTTTTAAAGCCAGCAAGAAAAGACAGGGTGTTCTAATATTGGAAATGATTTTTAAGTTCACTATTCATTGTGGTCCTCTATAAGGTTGGTTACTCTTTCTGCAATATTAGTCTTTGTAAGAAAATGAAAGTATCAGATCAAGATCATCTTCAAAAGACCCTGAAAAACTGAAGATGCAAGAATATATTTCAAGCTAACAATTATTGATATTGGAAGAAGAATTTTTTATATTCAGGCAAACTGATGAAGTCATTAAGCAATTTGTCTTAAAAAAGTACACTTCCTGGAAAATTGACCATTTCGTATTCACATTAAGCATTTTTATGTGAATGTGGTTATGGTATTGCTTTACACTATCCTCTTTAGTTAGATAAAGAATGTATCCTTATTCTTCATATATTTTATTAAAGCCCCTGAATCATTTTAGTTTATTATTAATTCTGAAAAGCTATATCTCTCTTAGGTAAGGAAGATGGTTCAGCTGCTGCAGATTTTGCCGCTAGATCACAAGGACATAATTTTGGATCCCCATCACTCAATTTATAAGACTAAAGTCAAACAGTGAATGCCTGCCATGAAGTATTAGGGAGTTAGAGATAGGAGGATGACTTAGGCCACTGATCATACAGTCTACCATGTACAAGAACTCTGACTAAAATCAGAGAGAGAGAGAGAGAGAGAGAGAGAGATTCTTATTCAAGACAATATGTGGGTTACATGGGTAATATAATGGAAGACACCTCATGGTGAACTCTGGTCTCCATATGTACATGTGCGTGTGCACACAAGGAATATTCCTTCTGACTACAAAGGACTGGATATTTTGTTAATCAGAGATACAAAGATTTTGTATGGAATCCACTAAATTCTTTTCTTAATCATGTTGTTCCTTAATATTACATTATATTTATCCTTATATTTGTTTCTTTGTCTGAATTATGATACAAACTTTTATAATTTTTTTATATTATGTTTAATTTTTCCATGATAAATTTAAATTATTGAATTTTGGAAAGTCTGTGAATGTATATTTATTTTACTTATTTGTTATTAATTTTTAGAAAGTTGAATTTTTACTCATAAATTTAGGATATATCTAATATATATATATATATATATATATATAACCATTAAGTTTTGGGTTGAAACATTTATTTTCTGGTGGGTCCATTTGCACATCACAAAAAAAAAAACAAAAAAAAAGATACTTGTACAAAGTTGACGCTATTTGAAGAAACTTGGAAAATGTATTGGGGCAGTACATAAATTAACTGACATTATTTTCCAATTTAAATATATAACTTTTCTACCAAAATTTGGGATTTCTAATTATGAGAACAAATCCTTAACTTTAAAAACAGAGATGTCTTTGAAACTCGAAATTAACACTAAAATGGCTCTTGTTCTGCTTCTTTGCTTGTTTTATTTTTTATTTTTCCACTTTTGACTTGAGATATACTAATGACAGCATGCATGGGTCAATAAGCTTCAGTTTGTCATGTTGACCTTTTGACTTCTTTCCATTTCAGAAACTATTTCTTTATCATTTCTGTCCAGGTCATATGACTTGTCCTTTTTTCTTGCTGGAAGTTAATCGACACTTTAAACTAGATTATATTTAAATATTACACATACTGCTTACCATTAAGTTATAATTGCAGTGAAATTTAAGCTAGAATCAATATTAAGTGTTCACCCAAACCACGGCCTTCAACTTGATTAATGATTGCAATTGATTGATGTGAATTAAGAATGGTACAGCATTTAAAAGCATTACAATGATCAGCTCCATTTAATTTTCACAGCAATATCCTTTTAAAATGTTTCACATGTAAATGACCCTAGAATTCTGAGTTCTGTACTAGGTCATATAAATTGCAATCAGAGATTTGGGGCAGTAATATGTTTCCTGTGGTTTAAGATATCCAAATGTAAGAAAACTACTTTGATTTATAATTAACTTATTTTTGAATTTATTAGCTAAATTACCAATGTTTTTTGTACCTCCCAATTCTCCCTCAAGTCATGGGATGATAAATTATTCCTAAAAATATACAGGCCAACAGAGCATTAAACCGAATGTGTTAAGCTGGAATATTTCAAATATTTTTTCAAGAGAAAAGTTCACGTTTAGTGAATGTATTAAAAAATCTCTAAGGAAAATATTTAGAGGTATGCTTTCAGATTTGTGCTGCACTGAACTTTTTTGACAAATACAGGTCAGATGAGAGAGTGGTCAAGTTGTGACTCCCATCAGGCATTTTAGATTAGCATAAAACACTGTAGACAAAATTTGAAATACATTTGGCTTTGTTTTCTTATTTGTCAATAGAAAAAAATCCTTCATCAACAGGTAAATTAAATTGAATTTTATGTTTGTAACAAAGTCAAGACCTTCTGAAGTTAAAACTATATATTAAATTTCTTTTCAAATGTAAAATCATGAAAGATGAACAATTTTATTTTCTCCGGCCAACATTTTGTTTTCCTTCTACTTTTCCAGAGTTGAAAAAAGTTTCTGGTGACTTTATTAACTCTTGTTTGACTTTTATTATACCAAAAAAAAATGGAAAACAGCCAGTTGTGGAGAAATGTCTGTAGTTTTGTTAAATAAGAGAATGTAGTTTAAAGCTCAGCTATGCATGGAGTCAGCGTTTTTAAACCTGCCAAAAACATGAACTTCCCAGTGAACTTTGAAGTTCACCTGGAAGTCATGGTGGCATCAACAGAGCATTTAACACGAAGGGTCCACAGAGTAGATGTAAACAGACTCTTTCCAATTACTAGATCCAGGGGAACATTATTAATTCTAACCCCAAATAATCTGAGACCTTGAAATGACAGTTGAAATGTATTTTCCTGAGTAAATTGTCCTTGCCAGCTATAAATAGTGCCTGGATATTTGAAAATGTTTATATAGTACATTTTTGCCCTGGGTTATTAACAAATGAAAGTTATGTTCAAATATTTAATATAAAAGCAATCTGCATCTGGAAAAATGAACTAGTTTTGTTTCATTTCAACCAACTCAAGCAGGCAAGATTATTTACTACGTGAGGTAGCCTCAACACTGTGCATATTCGAAGCTTAAGACGCCTAAAGATTCTATATTTATATAATTGTATCTTCAAACGCATTCACCAAAAATATACAAAAATTAAAACTATGTAATCATGGCTGGAGAGATGGCTCAATGCTTAAGAGCACTTGATACTCTTGTAGAGGACCAGGAGTCAGTTCCTAGATCCTATACGTTGGCTGAGAACATTTGTTACCCCCATTTGTGAAGGTTGAGCTCTATTTTATGCCCTCCACAGTCACCAAGAATGTACTTGGTGCTTTTACAAGCATGAAAACAAAATACTCATAGATAAAACATCTATTAA
Source organism: Alexandromys fortis (assembly GCF_014885135.2). Lineage (NCBI taxonomy): Eukaryota > Metazoa > Chordata > Mammalia > Rodentia > Cricetidae > Alexandromys > Alexandromys fortis. The sequence goes on along the minus strand of NW_026068023.1, from coordinate 4,024,134 downwards.
TCTTTAAATGCATCTAATTAAATCAGCATTCTGGAAATTTTATAGTATTTAAAAATAGTTGGTTATTTTTCTTATTAACAGTTTTCTCTTGAATATATGCTCATTTCTACCTTTTAAGTTATCTCAAAACAAATAACAATGACTTAAAAATGAGACAGCATACTAAAATTTTGACTATAGGCAATAATACAGACCCAATTTTTAAAGTTAACTTGTAAATACATCAGAGTTTATTAATTTACAGTTCATTAGTTGTAAAAGTTAATATAAAATGTAATATGAGAAAAAACAATCCCCATAACCTTCTTAAAAGAAGCAATTATTTTTAAAGTGGAGTTTAATTCAGTGACAGCTATTCATGTAGTTGAGTGGTTGGGAAAATGGCACAGTCATTGAACTGCTTTCTGTGCCAGTAAAAGACCTTGAGTTTGATTCTTAGAAACCACGTAAAATAAAATTTGGAAATCTGGATGGTCACTGATGTATGATTGTAAAGTTTCTGCTAAGGTGGGAGAAATTGGTGGATCCTTGGGGCTCGCTGGCCAACCAGTATTGTTTATGTCAACTCAGGTCACAAGAGAACAGACCATAGTTCCAAAAACAAGGTAGTTATCTCCTGAGGGGGGAAAAACAACCATTATTTTTATCTCCTCCCCACAAAGAAACATATATGTATTTGTGCAGTAATTTTTCTTTAACTAGTTGTTCTAAAATATGCATCATGAAACACATGGCTATAAAATAGGAGGTTAATATAATGTGATAAAAGTGACAAAATACAAGAAATCAATATTTGTCACACCTTAACACATATCAGGGAATTTAATACTGAAATTTGGTAGATGAGAACTCAAATTGTCTATTTGTATTTCACATTTTGTTGACCACATATGCAATGCCAATCATTATCTCCAATCAGTGATCTGCAAAAATGAGACATACTGACTGCCTGAATCATTTTTTTGTCTGAAAAGCAGAAAATGGAATGCTCACACACATGCAATGTACATTGCATAAGCAAAAGGCTATATTGTAATTGAATAATTAAGGAGCAACTGCCTCCTTAGTGTGATGTCCTCCAGAATTCATCAGAACTCTTATAGGCACATTGAGAAAAGAGTGGATGTTGACAAAACTCAGCATGAGTCTTCAGAACACAGTGTGGCAGTGCTGTGTCTTGCTATTAGATAGACCATGGAGTATTAGCAGAACTCAGAAATATTTCATCGCAGGGTACCACACACTGTATGTTTCAAATATATTGTTTGTATATGTAAATTTCAGAGTAATTTCTCAAAGAGTCATTTGCAATTCTCATAGCATACACAGGAATAATTTATTAAAATTTCTTTTATGGCCTAGCATTTTTAATGTGTTAATATGTGATTGTACTTAAAGTTTGTGACAAATAATGCTATTTTTACTAAGTAAAAAAAATAAAGATATTTATTTAAAACTAATTTGGGTAATAGTATGTATACTAATCTATTACTTCCTTTCTAAACTAACTGTAAATAAATACATTAAGTTTTTTATGGTTTGTTTCCAATCATTAGTCATATTTCTGCTCTCCATGACTAGTGTAATGACATAGTGCTTTGTATATAACCATGATGAAAGATTTTTAGATTCAAACATTAACTATTGGTTAATGAATATGCTAGTATTTTAAAATGTCCATCCAGATAATTATTAAAAATCCCTGCCAATTTTATTCATGCATGATATTTATGTTTTTTTTCATAAGACATAAATTTGCTTTCTAGGAGAACTTAATATTTTAATATCCATAAGATACCGAAAATCTTCTGTGTGCTTAACAACATGATTCTTCTAACAATAGAATTGTAACTAACAAAACTTTTCACACTGCAATGTGTTTATTAACTTGTCTTATTTAACTGTGTTGCTTTTCATAACTAGTTATGATATTTGTGCTTTGTTGATTCAATAATACTTATAAATTAATGTTTAAACTTCAAATGTTACAAAGGGCTAATATTATTTGTCATACATGCTGCCAGAATTAAGAAAATATACTCTTTAGAGTAAGCTAATTTGATGTTTTCTTTAAAAATGTGACAGTTATGGCCCACAGAATCAACTCATAGGGGCTCATAGAGATTAAAGTGGCAATCACTGGAACCTGCATGGGCCTGCACTAGCTCCTCTACATATATGCTAAGGTTCTTTAGTGTGGGGATTTTTGTTGGCCTCCTCACAGTGGGAGTGGTGGTGTCTTTGATTCTTTTCATGGCTCTTGGGACTCTTTACATCCTACGGGTTGCCTTATCCAGCTTTCATATCAGTGTTTGTGTACAGTCTTATTGCATCCTGTTATACCATGCCTGGCTGATACCCATGGGAATCCTGCTCTTTTCTGAAGGGAAATGAAGGAGCTGTAGGCCTTGGGAGGCTGAGAGGGATCAAAGCGTAGTGAAGAGAGAAGAAACTGTGTTTGAGACATATTGTATGAGAGAAGAATAATAAAAAGAGGAAAGGTATGGAAGTTAAATGCTTTAAAACATAAATAGGATTTATGTGATTCTCTGTATAAATCACATATGAGACGCTGAACAAATTCCAACATAAAGAGTAATGTAGAAGAGTAACATAACAAGTCTTTCAAGTATTAGATTTAGTATTCATTTGTTCAGTTAACTGCAACAGTATGACTCATGTCTGATGAATGTTTAGTTACAGCTAACAAATTTATTTTTCAGATATTGGTTGAAATATTTTACATGCTTTTCTATAAGTTGGAAGCATTTTTATTAATCTTTTTTTAGATAATGTTTCCTAAAATTGTGTAATAACTGGAAGCAACATATTGGGCGTGAAGGTGCTTTATACCTCATTCATGGGTAGTGGAGGTAAGCTTTATTATTTAAAGAAAAGCATTTAGTATTAAATTCTTTAAAAAAAAAACCCTGATAACTATAAACAAAGTTGTTTCTGTTTTCATCAGTATTCTAACAAGAAAAGAGTAAAGGTTGCAGAAAGAAAAGTCAGAAAATGAATGTATAAGGATTCGTGCAATTATTCAAATGATATTAGGACACTAAGCCTAGGAATTAATCCTACACGGGCAAATAAATTCATGACTGTGATTTAAGAGTACCTGTCAGCAATTCTAACAGAATCATACTAAAAGAAACATATGTCAAAAGAATAATGACAGGTAAATTATTTCAAAATAAAGGGAAGAATGAAATCCAAAACTGAGATTCTGAGAAAAATTTAGAACAGATTATCTACTTAAAATTTTTCATTTTCATAATTTAGAGATGTACTTTCAGATGTAGGAAATTATGATGAGTTTCTAAGCATCAATGGTATTATTAAAATTAATATAGAACGTATACCTTTTGTATAAGTAAAACAGATTCCAAAGAGATGTCAAGAAACTTTGTTAACCAAAATTCATGGAAAGAATTTCACTTATTGAGATAAATTAGATCAGTGATTCTCAGTTTCCCTAATTATATGACCCTTTAATAAAATTTCCCATATTGTGGTGAACTCTTACCCATACATCATTTTTGTTGCTACTTCATTGATAATTTTGCTATTGTTCGTAATTGCATAGTTGCTGTGAACTGAAGTTATTTTGAACTAATTCCCTGCCTACTCTTCTATTCTTCTTGACATGAACTTCAAACCATAATTCTAGATTGGCAATGAGACATTGGAAGTCTCATTGTATCCTTGATTTTCTTTTAACTGGAAACTTTTAGGAGGCAGTGTTCTTTATATTTGTGTCTAAAAATGTGATAACCAAACTTTCATAACTGTATCTCTTTAAGCTCTAACCATTGCTAATGAAATAGTTATATTGATTCAAACAAAAATGTGGTTTAATCTCACACACTCTGCAAAAATAATGAGGTAAAAGCCAAATGCTGCCTTACAATTTTCTTATAGTGAAAAATGTTTTGTGTATAATACCACAGGTTTAGCAATGCAAATTGCAAAAGCTGACATAGTACTCATAAAGCCAGGAAGTCTACTAGTGTATGCCTTCCCCCACTGTTAGGGCATGAAGCCCCCCACAGACACACTCAGAAAACACAGTAATTTGCCAATTACTACTTTCCATGCATCATTTAATTCCTCACTACAGAATTTAATAAGGGAATGCAGGTTATTTATCAAATCCAAATTTTAAAGTCATTACATCTCTTATTAAGGTATTTTATAGCTTTGTAACTGTACTTTGTAAGTGTATTGTATCTCTTTGATATTCTCCAAATTTCCTATTCCTGAACATATCCTAGTTTAATTAGAAACATGCACCATTGTACAAATAGTACAGCTTTTATGTAGTATCCTATAAGATTAATAAATATTTTTATAGATATCTTTATAGGTGTAAATAACTAAGGAGTCATTAAAATGTACAAATATGTTTCAATTTTGATATTTAACACTATCCTGAGCAAGGTAACCCAGACCCAAAAAGATGAATATGGTATGTACTCATTCATGAGTGGATTCTAGCCATAAACAACGGACATTGAGCCTGTAGTTGGTGATCCTAGACAAGTTAATTAAGAAGGTGAACCCAAAGGAAAAAACAATGGAGTTATCCTACTGGATATTGGAAGTATACAAGATTTCCAGGCAAAAATTGAGAGCTTGGGGTTGGGGGGTGGGACGGGGGTAAGGGGAGATGGGGAGAGAGAAGTGAGAAGGAAAGGATGGGGAGAGCTTGTGGAAATGGGACAGTTGGAATGGAGGAGGAGTGGATACGGGAGCAGGGAAGTATATACCTTAATCTTAAGGGAGTACATTAGACTGGACTCTAGAGTGGTTCCCACATGTCCGAGGAGATGTCCCCAGCTTGTTCCTTGAGCATCTTAGGAGAGGGCGCCTGAACTGGCCCTATACTATAGCCACTCTGATGAATATCTTGGATATCACCATAGAACCTTCATCTGGCCATGGATGGAGATAGAGACAGAGACCCACACTGGAGCACTGGACTGAGCTCCCAAGGTCCAAATGAGGAGCAGAAGGAGGGAGAACATGAGCAAGGAAGTCAGGACCGCGAGGGGTGACTGTAGAGATGATCTAATGGGAACTCATCAAGGCCAGCTGGACTGGGACTGATGGAGCATGTGATCAAACCAGATGCTGAACGTGGCTGACAATGAGTGCTGACTGAGAAGCCAAGGACAATGGCATTGGGTTTTGATTCTATTCCATGTACGGGCTTTGTGGGAACCTAGTCTGTTTGGATCCTCACCTTCCTAGACCTGGATGGAGGGGGGAAGTCCTTGGACTTACCACAGGCAGGGAGCCCTGACTGCTCTTTGGACTGGAGAGGGAGGGGGAGGGAGAATTGGGGAAAGGGAGGGAAACAGGAGGAGGGGAGGAGGTAAAAATTTGTAATAATAATAATAAAATATAAAAAGAGAAAAAAAGCAGGGCGGTGGTGGCACATGCCTTTAATCCCAGCACTCGGGAGGCAGAGGCAGGCAGATCTCTGGGAGTTCGAGGCCAGCCTGGTCTACAAGAGCTAGTTCCGGGACAGGCACCAAAGCTACAGAGAAATGATGTGGGAATGATTTCTTACTAATAAAGAAACTGCCTTGGCCCATTTTATTGGATAGAAAATTAGGTAGGCGGAGTATACAGAAGAGAATTCTGGGAGAAAGAAGGTTAGAGGAGGAGTCGCCATGATGCTCCCACTCCAGACAGATGCAGGTTAAGATCCTCTCTGGTAAGCCAGCTCATGGGCTACACAGAATATTAGAAATGGGTTAGAACAATATGTAAGAGCTAGCCAATAAGAAACTGGACCTAGCCGGGCCAGGCAGTGTTTGAAAGAATACAGTTTCCATGTAATTATTTCTGGGTATAAGCTAGCCATGCGGGCGGCCGGGTGCCGGGGACGCAGCCCTGCCGCTCCTATTTCAACAGATGGCGCCCAACGTGGGGCTAAATCCACTTAAAAACCTGAGAAGCCTTAAAAATAAGGGAAACAGAGTTTAACACAGATTTTTGCTGTTTTGTTGGTGACATGCTGTAGAGAGATTCCTGATTCAGCAACAGCAGCAGAGAAAAAAAGCTGCGTCATTTTAAAGCGCGGCTTCCTGGTGCTATGCTGCCAGCGTGAACTCTGGCTTTAAAGCATTTCAAGGCTTTTATGGGACTGGATGTTTCTGTTCCCACTTGGGATCGGAGGAGATTGCTCTGAGACCTGCCGATGGCTCAGCGTTCCCTGCCTACACCTGGGCAGATGGCGGAATCAGGCTTAGGCAGGCGGAAGAGCATGGCGGATTCCTGCTGCCATACAGAGACGCGTTTTCAGACTGCGCAGTGCTCTGCGTGTCAGATTTGGCTGTAACTTGGATAAAAAGAGTTTCTGTGCTGCACACTCAGTCTCAAAATTAAATTGCTGATTGCGGCTCCAATGTAAACTGCTGTTTGCCTGTAACTGTGCTCAGCTCAAAAGCACCAAATGACTCTGAGGCAGGAGCGGCTGCTCCTTGCTGAACTGTGCTGATCTCAGGCAGGAACTACCGTAATTACCTTAAAACCGTGCAGTTAAGGTTTAGACTGGGCAGGACACAGGCAGTACCGTATTACCTATACATGGTGCAACTTAAGTTTTTAAGAAATGCTTAACATTTTAAGAAATGCTCCTGGAAAAAAAAAAAAAAATTACAGATTCACAGTAAAACAGATTCAGACACCGTTGGATGAATGTACGTAGGCTTGGGGAAAAAAAGAGAATATAAAGAATAAAGTTAATGTCTTAAAAAGAAAAAGGGTAAAGTCTTTAAAGAGACAGAGTACAGAAGTACAGATAGTTATAGATTAAGAGAAATAAAGAAAAATAAGCCACGTAAAAATGAAAAATTCACAGAGAGTCTGGATTATGTACATTGTGTTTTCTTTAAAATTTTTGACTGTGAAGGAGCTAAGTACAAAGAGACATTTTATTATATGGGCTGCTAAGCTGAACCTGCACATATGTTCTAAAGGTATCTTGACTTCAAAATTTGGATCTAAGGATATGATGCTTTGGAGAGGGTCTTCTTTTGTTTCCACAGAGGATGTGACCCTATGGATTGCATCTATCCCGGTATGGTATGATAGACCACGCCCTCCTGAAAGGTTGCTGTGAACACCCTCAAAAAATTACTTCACTCAACTGCCAACCGAGATGAACCTGACACACAGGTTACACCCTAAATGATCTGATTAACAGTGCCCCCATTCAGCAGGAAGCAGTTTGGAGAGAAAAAACTACGCCCATGTTCCCAAATATTGTTTATAAATGTTCTTTTACATTTAAAGGGGGATATGATATAGATATGAATAATTTGCATTGGTATGGATTTTAAGGTCAATTTTGTTATATGTATATGTATTTTTGAACTTGATTAAGGTATTGTGATTATGTAGTTCACTTAAAATGTAATGTATAATTAGGAAATATAGGTTGTTAATGGATAATCATTGCTAATAGTTAAGCTTGTAGTCATGTTAGTTAGATTTTCTAGATATATAGAGATATATTTCAATTAGATAGGCATTCTTCATATCTTTCAAAGACTGCAGAATATGGCATTTAAAATATTTTAATAACTTAGGACTTTTCATGACAAGGAGACACGTCTGCTCCTGGCAGCACCAGCTACTTCAAGAGGAAGATGGGCATCGAAGAGGATCCTTATGGAGTTGGATAGTCATTTGGGCAAGAAACTGCTCTTGCCTGGACTGTTGCATAAACTGGACACAGAGAACCCTCAGAGAGAGGACTGCTGAACTTGCCTAAAGGTGAGATGGTCTTTCGGGGTTCCTGATTCATGAAAGAGTCTACAAGACATTCTACAGAACACAGCAGAAAGTGACTGAACTGTCTTTAAAATTTCCTGCTTCATGGAAATGTATCTGGATACCATGGGCCTGTAGGCCGAAGATGGATGCCCCAACGGTACAGAGGAACTTTGGGTGACTGTCCAGGCAGCGAGATGTCTCTGTCATTTCTAGAGTTTTCTTATTTCTTGTTTACTTAGATAATATTATATCCTTCTGGAGTCTTTGATGGAGTTGAAGAATAAATAGTTATAGTTTTCCTTAGTTATGATAAGAGATAAAATAGATATAAATATTGTAACTGTAATTCTTACTTGATAACTGTTTTGTTATATGTAATTTTACTATGCTAAAGTTAAAGCCTTTCTTTTTTGTTTAAACGGAAAAAGGGGAAATGATGTGGGAATGATTTCTTACTAATAAAGAAACTGCCTTGGCCCATTTTATTGGATAGAAAATTAGGTAGGCGGAGTATACAGAAGAGAATTCTGGGAGAAAGAAGGTTAGAGGAAGAGTCGCCATGATTCTCCCGCTCCAGACAGACGCAGGTTAAGATCCTCTCTGGTAAGCCAACTCATGGGCTACACAGAATATTAGAAATGGGTTAGAACAATATGTAAGAGCTAGCCAATAAGAAACTGGACCTAGCCGGGCCAGGCAGTGTTTGAAAGAATACGGTTTCCGTGTAATTATTTCTGGGTATAAACTAGCCATGCGGGCGGCCAGGTGCCGGGGACGCAGCCCTGCCGCTCTTATTTCAACAGAGAAACCCTGTCTCGAAAAAAAAAAAGAGAGAGAGAGAGAAAACAAATAATAAAAACGATATTTTGATACACACACATATATCTGATCATAGAATAGTAAAAAGGAAAATCAAGAATATCTTTTAATTATTTTTAAAAGACTTATTTAGCTTTCATTTTATCGATATGCATGTGTGTGTGGATATATGCATGTGTACTACATGCTTGTAGGGGACTGAGCAGGCCAGAAAGGGGTGACAGATAAATGAGAGTTCTAGACACCTGTGAGCAGCTCATGTGAGTATTAGAAGCTGAACACTGACTCTGCAATAGCTGCAAGTACTTGCAATTACCGAGTCACTTTTTCAGCCCTATCTCTTATAGAAGCTATTATTCTTCTGCATTCTGATAGTCTATTGGCTTCTGCTGTAACTATATAAATAAATATTCCTGCTAATGTCAGATTCATTTTGTAAAAAATAATGTTTATTTTTTCTCAAAGATAAACTCATTGTTCAATTTGTATGTATTTTAAAATTTTCTGTGAACATATAAAATAGATACTAATAATATACTCTTATAATTATATTATATATAATTATATATTATAATTAGTATATAATAATATACTAATTATATAAAGGTAGTACATAAGACTACCTTTAAATAGGTCACAGAAACTCTTCAAAGAAATGACATTTTACCAAAAATCTTGATTTACTATAACATGCAAGACAAGCCTCATTGTGTGTGTAATTTACAAAATCTATTGGAAGGCATTTCAGGAAAATAAAGGAGCCATGGTTGGCTTTACCATATCGATTTATCCAAGCACTTGATAATCCATTAGGTAAAAGACTCAGAGAAACAAGACCAACATCCACACCATGTTCCAAACACAAATCAACTTAAGAAGCAATCAGACCAGTGCTGCCTGCCTTGAATCTGCCTGTGAATACATGAGTGATATCTCAGATTCCCACTTCTAACAAAATCAAATAAACCATTTTTCTAAATTGCTGAGAACCAGTCAAGATGGAGAAAAGACATAGATAGTGTGTTATGGAATGAATTCCTCTCTCCATATACATATGCATAAATATATACACATATATTCGAACAGAAATACATATATATCCTAATAATAATATTGGAAAAGAATAAAATAGAAAAGCCTTGCCTGAGAGTTTGCCTCTTTTTTGTATGTATATTTAAATATATATATATATATATGTGTGTGTGTGTGTGTGTGTGTGTGTGTGTGTGTGTGTGATTTCATTAGAATGACTTACAGAATACAGTCCAACTTATCTAACAACTGTGAATGGAAAGTCCAAGAATCTAATAGTTTCTCAGTCTAACCTGGTTGAGTATCTCAGCTGGTCTTCTGTATATGCTGGAATCTTGAAGAAGTAAGCTCCAATGGAAGTGAAGGAGTGTGTGTGCTGGCAAGGCAAAGGCAAGTAGGCGAAGAAGAAGGAAATATTCCTTCTTCCATTGTACTTATGTAGGTTTCAGCAGAAGTTGTGGTATAGATTAAAACATGAGTTTTCAGCCTCATGGTCTGAATCCAGATTTGTGTTTCCTGCCTCAAGCGTCTAATCACACATGTTCCCTCCATTTCTGGATTGTAGTTCATTCCAGATAGAGTCAAGTTGATAATCAAGATTAACCATTACATTGTGGGGTAAGAGTTTGGATCAAAATGGAAATGTTTGATCTAAGAAAGATTACTTGAAAAACCTTAGGTAATGTTATATATTTTAATTATTTCTTTCCCTTTTGAGAATATAATTGCATCATCACTTAGTGTAGGAGGTTGTTCTGTTTATGTGTTTCTTTCATTGGTTAATTAATAAAGAAACTGCTTGGCCTGGTAGGGCAGAACTTAGGTAGGGAATTCTGGGAGGAAGAAAGCGGAGTCAGAGAGCTGCAATGGAGATGTCAGGACAGACATGCTAAATTTTTCCTGGTAAGCCATAAACTCATGGTTATATACAGACTATTAGAAATGGGTTAAATTAAGATGTAAAAATTAGCCAATAAGAAACTAGAACTAATGGGCCAGGCGGTGTTTAAATGAATACAGTTTCTGTGTAATTATTTCAGGGGTTAAGCTAGCTGCGTGGCCAAAACAAAGGGCCTCAGCTTCCTGTAACAATGACCCCTTCCATTTTTCTTCTCAACTCCATTCTATAATCCTTCTTACTCTCTTTCAAATTCAAGACTTCTCTTTTCAGAAATGTTTGTCACAAACATTGTTGTAGGAGAAGACTGCTTGTTTGTTCCTGACTGCCCAGAACTGAAATAATCACATAGAAACTTTAATGACTACAACACTGCTTGGTCTATTAGATTATGTATATTTCTAGCTATCCCTTATCTCTTATATTTAACTATTTCTAAGATTTTATATTTTACAAAAGGTTTTGTGTCCTATTGGCAAAGTTCCAGTTAAAGGCTTATGTTTTTCCCCTCTGGCAGCTCCATGGTGTCTCTCTGACTCAGCTTTCTTTCTCCCAGAATTCAGGTTTTTTCCACACCTAGCTCTAATCTACCCTATCACAGGCCCAAACCAGATTCTTTATTCATTAACCAATAAAAGCAACACATACAGAAGGACTTCCCACACCAAAAATATCATCGGAAGCTATACCCGTAGAGTCACAACAACCTGACCAGTGTTTTTTTTTTTAATTATCATTTCAAATTGTCATTTTTACAATATTCCATAGTGACACTCTATGTTCACATATTCAAAGTTATTTGTTATTTTATTTTTTAAATGCTAAAATCTTTGTATTTTATTTCTCAATAGTGGTTGAACCCTGACAAAACAATGCTGGTATTCTCAAAATTCATCTATAGCTAATGAATTATAATTTTCAAAATACTTTACAAATATGTCTTTTATTCAAATTATATGATGAGTCCCCCTTGCTTGGAAGATAATAGTCACAAGCTATGTATCATGGAAAAGTCATATTGCAAATATATGTGTACTTATTTATAGAAATTCATCCACAATTCAAGAGAAATACCTGAATAAGAACTGGGGAAATGGCTCCACTAGTAACATTCTTTCTGTGCAAACATGAAGACATGAAACTGGATCCAGTTTGTCCTATCCTAACTTCTAGGTTATCTAGTGAGACAACATCCTTTTATATGAGATAATTTATATGAGATAAATTCCCATTGCTCAGTTTCATGGTGACCACGTCTGTGAAACCCAATGAATGGGTTTTGCATCTGTGGTGTTCCACTGCCTCCTTTTCCTAGAGGAGATAAGTCCCCCTCCCCCTCCCTCTCTCCCCTTTAATGGGATGCAAATAATCCCAACATAACATATGATGGGGTTAAATCCAAGTAAATGTATTACAATTGGAAATTCCTTAACACCCTCAGTCCCCAGTCTGCATTAGTTCTGAAATAGTATGCTAAACTGATTAGTAGAATATACTGTATTACTTAGAGCTAACCAAGAAAAGCTAAGACTTCAAAGCCAAATTGCCTTATTTACTGAAAGTATCTTGTTTTAATATTGGAGAGTCATTAAATAACCTGTCCTAAATCAAGTATCACTTTCATTTCAAGATGGGATTATGACTTGCTTATCTTTGAACAAGTATGTCATATGGTTGCACTAGAAATGCTTAGTTAAATTGATTCCATTAAACCGATAATTCCCATAAGGATACTTAGAAGTAATTTTAGAAGTTTTAGTCTTTACTGCTTAAGAGACACTCCAAAATCTACCTGCCTAAAATTGCATCTTCTATTCTGGAAGACAAATATGCTTTGTCCCATGCTTCCCTGAAGCCACCCTCTGCATACTCTAAACTAAAGAAATACCAGATTGGTAAGCAACTTCCTCAAAGCAGTACCTTCAGTCTCCATTTCCACTGCTAATGTATTGGTAACAACAACATAGACCTAAGCAGCAAGAGTTCATGTTTCTCCTGTTCTGTAATACTCTCCCTGATCTCTCAATCAGGCATTCTCCATCCGTGGCAAATTAGAAAATGTGTAACACATATTTAGAACACAATCCTGAAAATAGAAAAAATGTTTTTTAATTTAAGCCAGACATCACTTACTTTAATCAATCCTGTATGGCTGAGTGGCAGAGTATAAAATATATGGCCACTACTAAAAGTTTCTTCCTACCCATAGAAATTTTAGTACTGATAATGAAAAAAATGGAGTTATCAGCTGACAGGCATTTTGTTAATTTTTTTTCAGATAAGTAACATAACAGCAAATGACTTAAAATATCCCCTACAAAACACTCGGCCATGGTCATAGCCTATTGTTCTTTAACGATTAGATAAGAAGGGTGATATTGGTTTCGAGAGGTAGTTCCATGGATAGTCATTTGCCAGGGAACCTGATAACAAGAGTTCATTCCATCTCTATAACCCACAGGATGGTGGAAGGAGAGAACCAACTCCACAAAGCAGTCCACAGATATCTATATGTTCACTCTGGCATGTGTATCCTCATAGGCATCTCTCTCTCTCTCTCTCTCTCTCTCTNCTCTCTCTCTCTCCCTCTCTCTCTCTCTCTCTCTGTCTCTCTCTGTCTCTCTCTCTCTCTCACACACACACACACAAACACATTCATGAACACATACACACATATGCTTATGCATATGATCTGTTAAATTAGTAAGAATAAGAGGAAGATGGACAAAAGAAATGAATGAAAGAAGGAAAGAGAAAGATGCCACCTAGGTTTTCTTAAGACAATAAGTTTAAAAATCTTGTACATAAATAAATTTCTACAATAAATGGCAATCCAATGACTAGACAATGAAAGCAATGTTTGATTTAACAAGTATTTACAGATTTGTTTTATGTTAGTGTCTGTTATATAGTGCATCAATAATATTAAAATGAAAGAAAATAAACAATATTCTTGTTCCCCTGAGCATCTGGTCTAGTGTGAGGAAATATCAAACTAGAGGAACAGGTTGGGGCTTAATTATGAGATTGACATTATAAGTGAAATGACTTCACCTAACCCAGCCACTCCCGAACATTCTAAACAGAAGTGGCATTTTACCTCATTTCAAATAATTGACATCTAGAAATAGCCAAAGTGTCCATAATTTCTGTCTCAACAGTTGCATCTGTACATAGAGGACCATCTGGCCCATACCTTTTATTCATAAAATGACAACCTGTAAGGAAAGGGCCAGAAGACCCTAGTAGATTCGAAGATTCTGTAAATTCTGAACATGAAATCTAACTGTTAGAAATTAATCTGAAGGAGATCATCCCTACAGATCAAGCATCTGAGCATGCAGATTTATGGATGCTTACATCTTTTACAGTGCAAATATGAGCTCTCAGTCAAATATTGCTCCAGAAAAATCGGCATCATTCCTCAGTTAATACTTACTCACAGCAGAACACAGCCATGTATGCAGAACATATGCATGTTAATCATGAAAATATGTTCACTTCTAATGCCAAATAAATTACCAAACCAAGATGACCTCGGGTTTAGGATTTAATGATGCTAACACTCAAATGCGTTAATGTGCAAAATCCACTTGAGGAAGCAATTCACAGATTTCTAAACAATCATAATGAAATTCCTCCAGGTTGTGATTCTGCATAGGTAAGACCAAAACTAGGACAATATGTAGTTGAAACACTAAGTTACATTCATGAAACCTTTTTCTGAGTGCATTGAGAAGTTTGCTTATATAAGTTACAGCAAACAAATGCGCTGTGTGTCGTTAACGGTAATGCATCCTCTATTTCAAAAGAGTGAAAAGAGATGATTTTGAATGTTATTTTCACAAAGAAATGGCAGGTGTTGGTGTTGATGGATAGGCTAATTACTGGGATTTGATCAGTCCACATTGTATGCACAAATGGAAGCGCCACTTTACAACCATAAATGTATATAATTATTATTTTATAATTGTGGTGATTATTTGTTGTTGTTTTCAATTGACACAAGACTGAGTCATGTGTGAAAAAGAAGCCTCAATTGAGAAAATGCTTCCACCAGACTGCCCTGAAGGCAGGTCTCTGAGGCATTTTCTTAGGTAATGAGTGGTGTGGGAAAACTCAACCCCACACAGATGAAGTGTATGGTATGATTAGTTATCATACCTTCCCATAGTTTTGAAAAATGCCAGTTTTTCATTGAACATAAAGCAATTGCCCTTGGAGTACATGATGAGGAAGTTAATATTAGCAATAGAATACTAATACTAAACCATGTTTGGCTTATCTCAGTTTATCTTTTCCTCTACATAACTGAAAAACAAAGTGGGGGGAGTGTTAGAAATCCAGGTCTCATTAAAAACTAATTATGGGTGTGGTTTGGATAATTTCTCTTTGATTGGATTAGATAAAGACAAAGAAAACTCATGTTAAGGATTAGATAAAGTGAACCAGATAAAGAAACTCATGTTTTATGCTTTGAATCTGGCCAAGAACAAGAACCTGTGGTTGGAGCATTCATAGGTTCATAGGGGTGAATCTATTCCTTTTATTTTTCTACATGGACAAAGTCCGAAACTGCCTTCTAAATGAAAATGTCCACACCCATAGATAAGTTTGTCTGTATGCCCCTGTTAGTGAAGCAGTTTTGTGCAGTTGGCAACAGAGACTAGTCAAAGTGCAGAGACTCTGTCTCTGGAGTGCTCTGCTACAAAGGGGACATCGATATCACATTCCCTCCCCATTAATACCAGCAAACATTCTTTTAGATTAGTACAGACTGTGAAAGCCAAAGTTCTGATAGGGATAGAATGAAATGGTGTCTTTTGTCCATTACATAACTGGCTGTTGCATTCATGAAATCCCAGAAACTATAGTTCCATGACTAGGACCTGCACCAGATTGAACTGGTCATTATTTCAGCATGGATATGTCAGAGTTACAAGACCCCAAGTAAAGGTGAAGATATTTTTACAGTTGATGGCTCGCAGGGGAGATACAGTCAGTGTTTGATAACCTCTGGTAGATGGACTATGCTCTAGTGGGTGGTCCCATAATCATGTATGGACATGTCTGATAGGACTTAGTAAATTCTTAAAAGAAAAAAAGAAATGAATAAAGCATGAATTTTGGAGGGGGATTTGGGGACATAATTAGAGAAGAGTTGTCAGTGATTATGACTGAAATACATTGCATGCATGTACAACATTTTCATAGAATAAGCAAATATTTCACAATAAGCCATACTAAATTCAGGCAGTGATTAACTAGGGAGCATATTAAGGATTTTAGTCACTTAATGCAGATGTCAACTTTTGAAACCCCACATCCAAAACATGGAACTAATTTTGTCTCAGAGACTTCCCTTTCATTTTTTCTGTTATGATTTAAATGTTGTCTTGTACCTCATCAGGAAGTCCTAAACCATATGTCAGTAGTATACCTTCTGAGTATTGCTCCTGCCTGATTATGAAAGAGCTTTAGTTTTCTGCAATTTCCCCCTTTAAGTTTTTCATGAGTTCAAAGGTGTGTGTATGTCTCTGATGTTCAAAGCCAGCATGCAGTCTTTGCCTTTATCTTCTGGGTGTCTTGTTTTCTCAATGAATTGAGGGTGACCTATCTTTTTAGCAAGTCTATATTTATATTTAGAAGCTTAATTTAGTGGTACACTTAGCATAATTGTAATTCCTCCAATAGAGCAAAAAAAAAAAACCTTTCATTTACAAATGTCTTGATACCTTATATTACAAAATGGCATTTTTTTTTGTCAAGGCATAGTAAATGGTCTTTAGCTTGAGGTATGGGTCTCAGATGGCTCTAAATGAGTCTGGTGTCTCACATCTTATCAAAATCCACATTTTATTTCTACTGGAATTCTTCTTATGGGGTCAGTTTGGGTCCTAGAGGCTGAATGATAATTATTAATGATCCTTCCTGTCATTTCAGCATAGCTGGGTGTATGTTCTAGATTATACTGCTTATAATATCACTAACGGTAATAAACGACCCAATTTATGGTAAGGGCTTAATATGTATATTTTTAAATTTATATTTCATACATATGTGTACATGTGTGTGTGTCAGAGAAAGAGAGAGAGAGAGAGAGAGAGAGAGAGAGAGAGAGAGAGACTATGCCCATGCCATGACATATATATGGATATCAGAGCATAATTTGAAGGAATTGCTTCTCTCCTTGCATCATGTGGGTTCCAGGAATCTAATTTGTGTTGTCATGCTCGGTGATTAAGAAATTCTTCTGCCAAATCATCTAACTAGTCCCGGGCCTTAACATATTGTATGAATAATTCCTAACTTTATAATTCTTTTTTTAATGTGGATGTATCATTACTTTTGATATGTATGAATGTTTTGACTATATGTATGGATGTACACCAAAAGTGTTCCTGGTGACTTTGAAGAACAGAGGAGTCCATTGGATACTCTAGAGCTAGAGTTACAGATGGTTATAGACTGCCATGCAGGTGCTGGGAGCTGAACCCAGGTCCTCTGAATGAACATTAACCCCTGAAACATCTCTTGAGGACTAATATTTATAAATTTTATTTTTTTGTCAATAAAGTATTTATTTAAGCCAGGTGGTAGTGGTGCATGCTTTTCGTCCCAGCACTTAGGAGGCAGATGTAGATAGATCAGTGTGAGTTCAAGGCCAGCCTTGTCTAAAAGAGCTAGTTTCATGAAAAATCCCAAAGCTACAGAGAAACACTGTCCTATAAAAACAAAAATGCCCACCTTACTAGACCTGGATGGAGGTGGGTGGTCCTTGGACTTCCCACAGGGCAGGGAACCCTGATTGCTCTTTGAGCTGACGAGGGAGGGGGATTTGATTGGGGGAGGGGGAGGGAAAGGGGAGGCGGCAGTGGGGAAGAGACAGAAATCTTTACTAAATAAATAAATAAATAAATAAATAAATAAATAAATAAATAAGAAAAAAATAAAAATAAAAAAGAGAAAAAAAAATATAAAAAAAAATTATATATTTATAAATGTTTAAAATATTATATATTTATTAACATTTTAAAATATTTATATATTTATTATAATTATATGAAATTAATTTAAATGAAATAAAGAAAAGAAGGTTGTGAACTGATTTTTAAATGAAAATATAGCATATACTCATTCTATAAAATAACAGATTTCATTATGATATTTTCAATTGTGTATGTCATATCATATTTATATTGTGTATGTATGTCATATTAATTCTCAATTATGTCATATTTATATTGTGTATGTATGTCATATTCATTCTCAATTATACTGTCTTTCCCACATCTTTCAACTGAACTTCTTCCCAAGTAGTCTGCTTACCTCCATGTGATAAATTTATAACAAAATATTATTATGCTCATTTATTTAAAAATAAGTAATGGATAGATTTTTGTTTATTGAGGGCTTTCTTGCTTTTGGAGAAAAGAACTTGCCTAATCCAGGCAAATGTGGAGCTTGAGATTATAGGTCTTGTTTCTCTGCTTTAGCATAGCAGGTTAGTACAAATACATAATGTCCTAATGGCAAATAAGTCAACTATGAGAAACTGTCACAGCTCCTTCAGAGGTACATGGTTGTAATTCAATTAGCATTCATTATTCACTGATTAGATATTATAATTTTCTATTTTAGATCTTAATATAAAGTCATTCTGTAGACATTTTTTCCTACCCCACCCAGTCATCATAATAATATGTTTGACAAACATTTTGATTTTCATTTTTTTCTAGCATATGAAAATAATGATGTTTGTGACTTTAATTTACCTTTCTCTAAGAAATTATGGTTCTGGGATTATTAATTATTTGGATATCTCTTTTTCCTATTCAATATTTACATTTGCTTGTGTTATGAACTGAGAGTGAAATATCAATTGGTGCCTAGCAAGTGGTACTACTTTGGGATGTCATAAAAACTTAGTACATGAAGTCTCTGTGGATCCTGTATAAGAAGGGAATGCAACGACTAAGAGTTTAAGAGCACTAAGTGCTCTTCCAGAGGTCCTGAGTTTATTCCCAATAACCATATGGTGGCTGAAAATCATATATAATGAGATCTTGTGTGGAGGCATACTTGCAGGCAGAACACTGTCTACATAATGAATAAATATATCTTAAAAAAAAGAATGAGTAAATGCTCTTTTGATGTTTACACCTGCCTCCCAACTGCCTTCCACGAGGTGAATAGTCTCCTCTTTCACATGTCCTGTGCATATAATACCAACCACTGACTCAAGCCCAACATATGGAGACAGCCAGATATGAATTGAAACCCATGAAACACAGTCCTCAATAAACCTCTTCTCCTTTAGGGTATGTGAGGAATTATTTTGTGACAAAAGAAAATAAGAGCTCACAGGTTGGGTATTAGACACACATAGTCTACTTAGTTGCAACAGTCATACTATAGGTATGCAATAGTACATAAAGCATATCTTTCCTTAAAGAACAATATTCAATTCTGACAAGCCAAAGTTATCATTTTAACCATTAATTATTTATACTTTCTTCACTCTATGTAAGAAGATTTTTCCCTAGTCAAGGACATCATTATTTCTTACTATGGAGCTGGAATTATTAAAAATAATTAGTTCAAAAGATGCTTTGTTTAAGATCATGTTTGGAGGTTACGAATACAAAGACACATACACATGCACACATTCACACATGTGCACACACGATCACTGGTATATATCCAGACTTGCACACACATATATAGTCACTAGAAAATGGCCTAGATCAATGTGACTTTAAGGTTTTTTGACATCAAATACTGTGGATTTATATTTTAAACTCGGTATTCTAGGATTTTCGTTTTCGTTCATTTTTGATGAGTGTAATTCAAGTAATTATAATCATAATTCATAGTCTGAAATAATGGAGTTCAGTAGACAATGGGTTGATACTGTTAAAGCACTGTAGAGGTGGATAAGACAGGTACCGTGGGATCTAACATCCAGTGAAGACACTCGGCAGTGCTGACAGTGATGGAAGTGGTCTTTAGAATGAAGGCTGAGAGAGCATGTTATCTGCACAGACAGCACAGAAGGTGAGCCTTGTGGTTAAGTGGAAGGTGTGCCGCAGAGTTTGAATGGGAAGGTGGATCTATAGAAAGGTCTGAGGTGCACTGCTGTTCTCCTAAATGTAACATTCTCTCTGGCCGTTAGGGGGGATTTCTGATCAGTATTGTTCTCAATGCGTTCGCTATACTAGTCTTGCTTCCTCTTCTGGATTTCTTTTGATTTGCTTCTGTTTAACTAGCATGGCATTATCTGGCAAGTCACATGTGAATACCTACTCGTTCAGTCATTTATTATTATACTGCTGTTTTTTTTTTTTTTTTTAATGTTGAGCCTAGGACCCAGGCTTGCCTTAAATTTATGGGAATCCTCTTGTTTGAGTAGTAGAGATTTCAAAGTGATTTTCTGTCACTTGTAGAGATGATAGACAGACTTCAACTAACAGGTGACTGTAGTAGTCAACACGCTGGAGAAGGAATGCTGTCTGTGGAACTTCCTGTTTTCTTAGTATTGTAGATGAGACTAACCTTAGGCAATGCCTTCCTCCACCAGTTGACACTCTGAAACTCACAGCATCTTTGGACTTAGTTTGTGATGGATTAGATTATATTAATGAACAGCATCCTCATCAACAGGTTGGTTTCTGAAGGGAGGGGCTGGAAACATATTCCATTGAGTGCAGAAATTAGAGAATTTGGAGCAACTATTTAAGGTGAGAAAAACTCATGATGGATATTCCTAAGCAGAAGATTAAAGTTCATATATTCAGTAGTATTCACAAGCCATTCACACTGAAGCATGCTAGTCCTAGCATTTTGGTAGGCTGAGGCAAAAGAATTGCCCTGAGTATGAGGCTACAATAGGTTATAGAGTAAATTCTAGCTACTGGCATGACAGAATGAGAGACTCAAATAAAAAACAAGCAAAAAATAAACAAACAAGCATCAAAATGTATCTGAATTTTTTTAACTTTTTTAAATGCCTTTGAACAACAACAAAAAAAGCCCAGCAACTGTTGAGAGATCTTGAATTATGTAGAGAAAGAAAGATGGTGGATCTGGATATGGCAGATGGTGAGGAGGAAGCAGAAGCAGGGAAGCAGAGAGATGGGACACCACACTCAGGATGTATTGTATGAAAAGAACAACCTATCAATAACAGAAAAGAGACTGATGTAGAAAAAAAAGTATCTGACTCCTTATTTTGTTTGAAATCTCTCTTTACCGTGTCTGCAACTTTGAAGCTGACAGGCTAATGTATAAAAGCTAAAAGGCCACCTAACGACTGCTGTCCATCTTAATGATTTTAATTTCTATACATATTTCCACAATATTGATGAAAGGTATGAGGGTTTGCCCTATTACAACTAGAACAGGGATGGGGCTTTAAAAACTGTTAGTAAGTATTTTTGATATTTTTGGGTTAGAATTATTTTTCACTGAACAATGTCTGATGTATTTCTTGTAATAGAATCCTTGTCATGTCTTTGAAGATGATTCTCTGTTTTTAAATTCTTACATGTGTTTTCTGTAGTCCATTTGGCTCAGTTTCTCCCTTACTCCCTACTCAGCCCTTGAAGTTGCTCAGCTATATGGCTGTCTGGATCTGTGAGCTCATTTTCTTTTGGTCTCCCTTTGAGAAAGGTTTCCCCAAGGTAGAGAGCTCACAGTGGCTTAGGTGGCCTCATCAGTCACTGTCTTCACACTGGGTAACCCTGCCATGCAGACCCTCTGTGTTTTTACTTAGATTTTCTCTAGTTTGAGTAATGGATGCCTAAAATATATTGGTTTGTGGACTGAAATATTTAAACCAGCATGTCATCCTCAATCTCATTCAGTTTGCCTGTCTCTCCCAAACCAGGATTTGTTATTGCAAGAAAAAGCAGTTGTCTGTGTTTGCTTGCAACAGTCTAGAATTGCTATGGTCTTTTTTCGCTAGAGAATTATGCAAATTGAATAGTGCAACTTTTTAATGTGGTAATTCATGTTTTCAGTAATTATTAGACTTATTTCAATCCAGAACAATGCTATTTGAAGTTTTAAAGGATGTAAGCAGAAGCAAAATTTATGATCTATTATTTAAGCATTTTATTTGTGTAGACAATTATCTTATTGTTTTGGATATATGGTCATAAATATTGGTGGTTAAAATCCTCCAAGATAAAAGTATTTAATTTGTTTTTGAATGGAATAGAAGAGAACAGACTCAACGCAGCCTAAATTATGGTGACAAGATCAAAGTCACAGTGTGTTCTGTGGGAGAGATAGACATAGCATCCAGAGTTTCACTTCTGGAAAATATTCGTCTCGATTGCCTTCTCTGGCTATTGTGGGAGCAAAATCCTAATGTACCAGTATTTACCACAGTTAAATGATATTATTTAGAGTTATAGTTTAATTCTCTTATATCCATGAACCCAATATATCTTTTTGAAGAATATCTTATTTGAAAGAGTAAAAAGAATCCATTCCTACATTTATTTTCAAAAATAGTAACATATGCATAATACTTTCTAAATGGTCTTTTTATTTGTAGTGTCTCAAGAAAAGTGCTTATTTATAGAGTGTTCTTGTTTGAGGTTAAAGTTAAATATGAGGTGTCCACTTCATTATTGGCTTTAAAGATGCCTGTGATCTATCTTTCCTAAAATAGTAAAGCATTAGATGAGAGCAAATTATCTTAATTATCATATGGAGTAAGATCCTAGAACAAAATCTCTACTAGATTTAATACATTGATTAAGTTTATGAGCACTTACTTTTTTCCTCCCCATTTAGGAAGCCATGGTAATTGTTTGAGATGCTATGAAATGAACAGGATATACAGCAGTAACAAATCAATCAGCAGCTCCGCTGGGGAAGTTCTTGCTTTTAGCTGATGTTATTTCTCATATCTAAGCTACTTTTCTTTGCTCCAGTCTATAGTCGGATATTAAATATTACTGAAAAGATAAGTGGCTGGGCAGAGTTCTAATTTGGTAAATTCCAGAGGATACAATGTATTCACCAAGGTAAAAATCTTGACAGGTCATAAAAATATAATTCCACTAAGAGTCTTCCAAAGGTCACAAAAACAGGAGTGCTAAACAAAGCATTTTTCACAGTGAAAGCAAAGACTTCTAGAAGTTTGTATATGATAATGGGGATTTTCATCCTGATTGAACCTAAGTGCTAGGACAAGAAATGACTCCTTAAGCATTAGTAAGTGTTTGGCAAATAATAATAATTCCTTGTTCTTTGTTGTGTAATGCAATGCTAGGGAAATCAGATATCACAGTTTCAAATGACTGAGGGTCTGGCCATGAGATATCAATGCACAGGCAAAAGAGGGCCTATAGTGCTTTTCAAACCACCATTCTTTCTTTTAAGATGTAGACTACATTAACGTAAAAATATGGATTCAGAATTGTCAGACTTTGTCAGCCTTTAAGAAAAGTTGGTACCCTGAAAATTTATATAAAATATCTAATTTTGAAAATATCCTTCTTATTAACTTAGAATCTCCAAGGTTTCTTTATAATTCTCTGGTCTATAGTCAAATACCTAAAGTATGCTTGATCATAAAAATTAAGGAAAAAGAAGACAGACAGTATAGAGAAAAACCCGTCATCACCAGTGGGATCCATTCCCTTCAGCGCCAAAGTTTATACTGAAAATTTAGAATAACTGATATTGAGTTTGCAGAATTGCCTTGTAAAGATGGTAGTTTTGATTATATTTGGCTGGGTGCATATATTGTTTCTGCTACCTACTTTCATGGGCACTTTTTCCTCTGTCTTCTGTTTTACAGAAGCTTAATTTCCTTATTTATAATTTAAAGATGCTCATTACATTTCAGAGGGTATATAAGGTTGTGTAAATAAGCTACTATTAATTCCAAAATAAAATACAAGAATCTCTGCTTCGAAGGATAGACAGGAGGCTGGGGTTGGCCAGAAGCACATGTTTTTTGCAGAAAACCGGGATTTGATTCCTAGTACCTATTTGATAGTTCAGAACAATTAAACTTTAGTTTTATGAGATTCAATACCTCTTCTGTATCTGACTCTCTCCCTCCCCCCCCTCTCTTTCTTCCTATCTTCCTCTCTAACTTTGTCTCTCTCTTCCTATTGCTGTTATCAGTGTGTTTGGAATTAAGGATGTTGACTTGCTAGAAGAAATATGAAACAATAATCTACACTATGAATCAAAGGAATGAGAATTCAGAAGATAAATCAAGATAATATGGAAAAAAATCACAAAATTTTCTGGTAAACGTTTCCACAGATTGTCCTGTAACACAAAACAAAATTTATATTCAACATTTACAAGACAAGGCAGTTTTTTCATCCAATTTTGCTTGTAAAAAGTTTATCCACATAATTTATCCAATGACGGGTATAAATATGGCCAACAAATTTGCATTGGTTATTTAAAGTATTTTTCCATGTTTCCCAAATTCAAATATTTGCAAGAGGGAAGCTGAATAAGAAATTTATATGTAGATTTGAACTGGCTAAAAGCAGACCACAGCCCCAACTTTGATCTAATTAGCACAGTACACACATATGGAAAGTCAAACTGAGTAATGCAATGTTTCTGGTTTGCATACCCCAGATTTCTATAAAACAGTCTACATTTACTAAAATACCTGAATCTATTCATCTCTTTATTTCAAATTATCAGGAATCTATTTTAAAACATTACTGAATTTTCTTTGTAATTGCAGAGTTAGTGAAAACACAATAAGAAAGATTAAACAAGATGTAATAATCTGAGATTTTAGCTTAGATTCAATACTATATTATAATACAAAACAAACACCTTCTTGTCAATGCTTTTTTGAGTCAACAGACATAGTTGGAGGTCAAAGTTTCAGATTATTTTAAGTTCAAGCATCAGGCACAAATGACATTTTTTCTTCTTCAGTTTTCATATCATTTTGTTCAAGCATAGATTGGGAATGTTCCTGCTGCATTATAATCTCTCTGCTTGACTTCAGTTTATAAACCATGAGTTTCTATGTAACTGTATTAAACATTTGTGTTTTAAATATTCTGACATTAACCAGTGTTTCGCGGGTGATATTGTCTCAATAGAAAAAATATATATTATATATAATACATATACGTATACACACATACACAATGTAATTTACTTTACTTTACATACATTTACTTTCATTTGAAGGCAAATGATTCTTTCTTGTTTCTAAGAATTAAGATTTTTCACCATATTAATGTGTTTAAAGTAGTTCTGTTTTCTGATAATATACATTGTTATATGTCCTCTCTCTCTTCTTTCTGTCTCTGTCTTCTGTTTCTCACTTCATCTTCTCTCTCCTGATGAACATTTATTTTATTTTATTATTTTATTTTATTTTGAGATAGGGTTTCTCTTTAGCTTTGGAGCCTGTCCTGGAACTAGCTCTTGTAGACCAGGCTGGCCTCACACTCACAGAGATCTGCCTGCCTCTGCCTCCCAAGTGCTGGGATTAAAGGCCTGTGCCACCACCACCCAGTCTGGTGAACATTTATTAACAAGGGTAAAGCATAAAGCACAAAACACATAAAAGCTGGCAATTAGGTAACAAGTCATAATAGGAGAAACAAATACACTATTTTGTTTTACTAATTATAGTATTTTTTAAAATATTATACTTTTTATTAAGTATATTTTAAAAATAATTAAATATTGCTTAGGACATTGGCACTACCTTCCCTTCAAGACCACGAAGGTTTCTGCTATGCTATGATTCTCTTGACTAAGATGGAACAGATTATTACTGTCTAACCCGTGAATGCAAGAGATATCTTAGATTTTTGTTAGAAGTTTAAGGCATAGACTATCTTGTACTTTTAGCATGAAATTATAAAAACAAAGGCATGAGATTCAAAGCAAAAATATTAAAACATATTACGGCAATTATACCCATCTCCATGGACTTCCACTGTTCATTGGACTTACAAGGTCCTCATAATGATGAAAGGAATTAAGGTAGTTTTCTAAATTCACATTTTTCAAAGAACTTGGTTCCCTCCACCTTCAGACCAATGATCTAGTGTTGGCTTGTGAGTCTCGAGGATGATCAATTAATTAAGCTACTTTTGAACAAGCAACAAGAACACTGCTTTCACTACATTTACCCCTATATCTCATCAACACCGAGGCTTCATTATTTAATTCACATCATTAACATAGTAGATAGAGCAAAGAAAATGCCTAAAAAGATTTCTACTTAAAGCCCATTATTAAAGGGGTACTTTTTTCCGTCAAGTAAAGATTAGCCTAGACATACAAGGCAAACCTGAGGCCAAGAGAAAATATCTTAAAGAAGTGAATGCAATATCTTACCCTAAATCTGCATTTGACTCAAAAATTGGGAAGTGGTCATGATTTTAATCAGATGCTTCAATGTGCATTTAGAATTGGAAGGGGAAACAGACCCACTGTTCAATTTCTTACATGCATAATGACCTGATAATCAGGGTTTATATGGCTTACTTACATTAGAGACAAGTGACTGGCAGTTTGTGATTCTGAACATGAGTACCTTGTAGTATTATTGATATTGCCTGTTTTCTTGCTACATTTTTCACTGTATACCTGTGTGTTGAAATAGAAGTTAGATTACAGCTTTGTGTTTTATGTGAAAATAGGAGTAGAATATGTAGAAATATTTGTGATAACCCTCAATGAAATATAATTCTCATTCTCAGGTGGAACAAGAAGAACTAAGAGATCATTTCAAGATTAATAAATATAAAAGAATAATTCCCATAAGTCCTAATGATTTTGTATTGATTATCATAGTTTAATTATAATTATTTCAAGAGCCATTCAAAATTACAGTAAGATAATAGGACAATGAGTATATTAGGTAAAACCTTACATTTGGAGTAACTTAACAATTGTGTCTCAAATCAAGGGGTCATCTGTAAGTATAAAACAAAACACCTCTCAAGCAATAACTGGCATCAGACTCATGTAACACAAACATGCAGACTTTCGGAAACATGAAAAAACACATATTCATACATCAAGATAAATGCTAAAATGTACTTCTTATTTTCTAGATTAACATCTAAAAACACACAGTGGGGGAAAAATCTCAATGAGCTAACATAGTCTGATCGGTGGTTGTAGGTGCACATTAATTTTTGATTATATGGTGAAAACTGGCTTTTGCTTTTACTGATTTCAGACAGGCATAGGTTTTTAGAGAGTGGTTAGTGTTATTTAAGAGTGAATGTAGAAGCACTTTGAAATGCAGAATTTTAGGAAGGCGAACTTGAAAGTCAAGAGGCAGCTATTAAGTCACTCTGTTTTTAATATATTCATAATAGAAACCAAAGTGGCTGCTTGATCTTTTTAGCTATTGTTGGATAGTTCTAGATACACTATTTTGATGGTCTCAGTGTTTCTAAAATCTGTAATGTTTCAAGTAAGTTTTCAGGTTTTTAGGACTTCAAAAATTTTCATTTTTTGAAGTAAAGAGAAGATACAAACAAAATCAAAATAATAAATAAGATGCAGCAAAACAGGTATTTCATAATTTAACAGGATCACCATGACAACAATTCTTCCTAATTTTTCTCTCTCTAATGAGGAGAGTAGCATTGTAAGCTACACATGGAAGACACTGTGTTCTTTTTGATTTCTTTTCTCTAGAATCTTATTTATATACCTATATCAGAAATATTGGTGCCTAAATGTTAAACTTAGCAATTTGGTCTTCTTCTGATAGCCTTTCCAGGACTAGACAATGAGAGAAGTAAATGATTAACTTAAATATCTGTCAACTCTTCAACTTAAAATTTCAGAACCTTTGAGAAATAATCAACTAGCATCTAAGAGACTTCAATTTTGTATCCAAGGAACATGAAGGTAATAAGTATATGATGCAGCTGAGAAGGGATTTTACTCTTTGGAAAGTATATTTGGATTGACAAATTCATTGACATTTTGGAATTGTGACCCTCCCCATAACAGAGTCAATAAATGATGAAGTGATTTGTTCATTGACTTCATATTAAAACTCACCATTCTCTTGTTCCCTGAATTCCTATCTCTGTGACTTTGGGAAAATCTCCTCCATTCCATACTGTACACACATAAAGTAGCCACAAATGTTCTCCAGTGCCCATGGTAAACATTGGTTCAGAATAATTTCCTTCAAGGTAACTGAGTATAATGAAATGCTAAAATGTAGTAGGTCTTCTCACATTAGCTAGCACTCAGATTCAAACCTAACATATCTAATTATAATCCCCCATACATACAATGAGGACATGTGTAAACCAAACAACTTTCTACACCATCAATTCTTGGGTATATTTCTTTTTTACTTTTAATAAACAAAAATGTTTATTATCTATTATTATTCCACATAAAAAAGTTCTCATATGCTATGGATCAAGAAGATACTCTAATTTTAATCATGTATACAACAAATAAAAGTACATTCAATTTTACAAAACATATACTACTAGATGTGAAGTTAGATTAATTCCAGCACAGTAACAGTGAAATTTTTCAAAACCCCACTATCATAAATCAACAGATAATACAGAAGAACTGAAGCTATACAAAACAACCAAACAAATGGACAAAAGAGACAATTACAGCATGTTCCACTCAAACACAGAGAATACATATTCTTAACAGCTTAGAATTTGCTTCTAAGCAGGCCTCATATTAGGACATAAAGCAAGTCTTACCAAATTTTGAAAAAATTCAATAACATCCAGTATTCTTTCTCACCAAATAAAATCAATGTAGACAGAAACAGTAAGACAAACCACCAAAACCATACAACTTGTGAAGATTAAATAACACTCTATTGAGAAAATGGATCACTGAATAAATTAAATGGGAACTTTTTAAAGTCTCATAATTGAATAAAATGATAACACGAAATGCCAAAAACCTATGGTATAAAAGGAAGTCTAAGGTAAAAGTTTATAACACTAAAAGCCCACATAAGAAAGTTGAGAAAACTCAAATAAGTAGCTTTGATCCATGAGCATGGGAGATTTGTTTTTCCTTTTGCCCATCATCTTCTCTCTCTCTCTCTCTCTCTCTCTCTCTCTCTCTCTCTCTCTCTCTCTCTCTCTCTCTCTCTCTCTCTCTCTCTCTCTCTCTCTCTCTCTCTCTCTCTCTCTCTCTCTTCTGTCAGCTTGAAGCCCTTATTTCTTTGTCACTGGTATATATGAAGGCCGTTGATTTCTATGTGTTGATTTTGAACACTGCCACGTCGTTGAAATTATCTATTAGCTGTAGCAGTTTATCAGTGGAGCCCTTAATGCCTCTTATGTGTGGAATCATACATCTACAGAGAGGATTAATTTAACATCTTTTTATATATGCATTTCTTCTATTTCCTACTCTTGTCTCATTGCTTCAGCTAAGACTTCAAACTGTATTGAATAGGAGTTGAGAGTGTAGATGAGATCAGTGGAAATGCTTCAAGTTTTGTTTATTAGTATGAGAGTACAGCATTGCCAGGTACAGTCTTTATTAGTTGAAATATGGTCCTTCTATCCCTAGTTTCCCCACAACTTTGATCATGTGAGGATACTGGATTTTGTCTTTTCTATGACTATTGAGATAGTCATGTGATTTCTATATTTGAGTTCATTTATGTGATGTTTTATATTTAAATCATGTTTCATATATGTAAGTGTTGAGTCATCTCTGTGTCTCTCCACCTTGATCATGATGCAAGGTATTTTTTTTTATTTACTAATGAATTCAGTTTGCAATGATCTTGTTTAGAATTTTGTTTCTGTTCATCAGGACATTGCTATTCAATGTTTTTATTTTTTGTAAAGGGTACATTTCTTAAAATAGATGAACTGGTTGCCTTAGTTAGGGTTTCTGTTACTACAATAAAACACTATGACAAAGAAGCAAGTTCAGAAGGAAAGGGCTTATTTGGCTTGTACTTTTATATTAGTGCTTATCATCAAAGAAAGTCAGAATAGGAACTAAAGCAAGGCAGAAACCTGGAAGTTGGGTCAATAGTGCAGGGATGGGTCTATCCACATCGAGGGTAGGCTTTTCCTGTCAATTACTAATTAACAAAATGCTTTACAGACAGTTCTCATAGAGGTATTCTCTCAACTGAGGTCCCTTCCTTTCAGAAGTTCCTCTAGTTTGTGTGTCAAGATGACATAAGACAAATCCGCACACTTACCTAGATAGGGCACTGGATAAATTATAATTTTTAGTGTGCTATTTTCTCTTATGATATTGCATACACCTAGCTGGAGAGGTGGGTTCAGATTTTCAGAGCTGCTTTGTTTAACTGGGTTTATAAAGAATCATTTACATTGTTATAACAAAATGAAATAAATTAGTCTGTTCTTTTCTAAATGAATGCCCATCTCTAGAGAATCTATTTTGAAAATAGTGGCACTTACTCACGAATTTAATGGTAAGCCTAATAAACTTCTGCAATCATCTACTTACTTCTCAAATTAACGGAATTTGTTACATATACCTCTGAATTTTCTAATTTTTAAAGCAATAATTATTCTAAATCTGACAAGCTATACATGCCAGAGCATTTGGTAAACATAGATTTTTCTTTCTTATAGAATGTGTATAAATGAAATTGTTTGTTGACTTATTGAAATTGTGGTCTTCTTTCTTCAGACAGGGGCCTAGACTGCTTAAATGGAAATTCATTGACTTGATACTGAAGATTTATCATTCGTTTATTGATCTGCTTTCTCTATAACCATGAGAGCTACAGTACAACTTTGTGAACACATATCCATTAAGAAGAAAGTGCTTCTCTCTCTCTCTCTCTCTCTCTGTCCCTCTCTCTCTCTCTCTCTCCTCTCTCTCTCTCTCTCTCTCTC
>NW_026068023.1:3986436-3987076 GCF_014885135.2 Alexandromys fortis | reverse complement strand
ACACACACACACACACACACACACACACACACACAAAGCACATGGGAGTTAAAAATGTTCTCTTAGAAGGGACTTCTAATGCTCCCAGAAAACTCCCTTGTTTCCAATAAATGAAACTAACTTTAAAGTCTGTTTATTGAATGTTATGAGACCACTTGTGCCCACATGCAGAAATAGGATATGTATGGCTTTCTAGAATACACATTCATATAAGAGTGTTCACTTATTTTCTTTTGGAAATTGCAGAAGGAGCTTTAAAGAAGGTTTCAAGAAAGCCACAAAAGCTTTCATTGACATAATACTGTTCTCTTCAAAATTTTTTCAATTTTTCATGAAATGAAGATATTACTTCACTCAACATTAGCACTTACATTTAATTCAAATAGTTATTTAGAATACATACTATCAGATTTCAGTTGATAAATAGCTTAATCTAGCAAATATTTTTTATCTAAAAATAAGAATACAAAGAAGAACCTATTGCCTGAAGAACAACATATCCATTTCCATTTTCTCAATGTTATTTGAACTTTGAGAAACAATAGCATTTAAAGTTACATAAATTCAACCACAACATATAAACTTTGCCAAAAAAGGAAAATTTAAATGATTCACACACACACACATATATATATATATA
>NW_026068023.1:3971742-3985531 GCF_014885135.2 Alexandromys fortis | reverse complement strand
TTTTTTTGTAATTTTCATTGACAATATTTTATATATTTAATATATATAATTAATATATCTTGACTATCATTTCCATTCCCTCCACTCCTCTCAGTTTGCATCTGTGCATCCCTTTCTATTTGGATCCACTCCCATTTTGTTTCTCATTAGAAACCAACAGGCTCCTAAGGGATAAGAGTGAAATACAACAAACAATGCCTATCACATAGAAATTGGACAAGACAAAGTAAATGAAAGAGAGTCCAAGAGAAGGCTCAGCAGTCAGAGACTCAGCAGTTTGTACATTCAAAAATCCCATGAAAGCACTAAACTGGAAACCACATATAGGCACAGAGGACCTGCAGAGATCTGCTAAGAGTCCATGCATGCTGCCTCTCACTCCGTGAGTTCATATGAGAACTTTGCTCAGTTACTTTAAAAGGCCTTGCTCTCCTGGTGTCCTTCACCCCCTCTGGATCTTACACTCTTTCTGCTTTCGCTTACACAAGGTTCCCTGAGCCCTGCGGTGAGAGGTTTGATGGAGACTTCCCATTTAGGCCCTAGTGTTCTGGGGTCTCTCAGTTTCTGCAAAGCCATTGTAATTTATCATTGGGGTGATTTCCTCCCTCACTCTGTCATACATTCTTACCACACTCAGACAAACTAGTACTAGTGACGTCTTTAAAAATTAATCATTTCAAGTTTTACACAGAGGAAACATTCACTAATGGGCCACAGAGTTGGATTTTTTGAATTTACAAAACCTTTATGTCTGTTGTACTTCAGTGCCACGGATATAATATAAATAATAATATATTAAATTATTATTTTATTAAAAAAGTAGTTCATCATAGAGATTATAAAAGTAACTGAGTAGAGACAGAGACAATTGTCTGCGTATTATGGAATTAGGACACCACAATTAGTAGTGAAGGGTTTACAAATGATGTGGCAGCAACACCAACAACACATGATCAAGTGCTTTCCTGTCTTTTGATTTTATAATCCTTATACATGTAATTATGAAATAAATTTGAATGTTTGTACACCATGAGGTGCAAGCGTACAAATGGACTTAAAGTTGATTAGGTACAGAACAAAACAAAATAAGGAAACTCGGAAGTACAAAGTTTTGAATACTTTGCCACTCTGAAGATAATTTTGCTTTCTTTCACTTAGAAAAAAAATACAAATCATAAAATGTGAGGCATTAGGGAATCGTATGGTTAGTCCAAGACAGTGAATATAAATAACAGTGAACATAAAAACTCACAAACTCTCGATACTGAACACTTGCTATTCTGAAACAATTTAACCAAGAAGACAGGCACACTGAATCAAATGCTTTCAGATCTACAAATAGTGATGTCCATCATCAAGTCTCCTGTTTCCATTATGGTACTCTGCACCCTATCTTTGAGGAAAATACACAAAAGCTATTGCTAGAATGTTAAAGAGTCTTATGAACAAATACACAGAAATATCACCAGTGCATCTCTTCCAGATATTTGATATTTGATAGTCAGATTTTAGATTATCCAACATATTGCATGAATAAGCTGACTTTGACCCAGTCAACACAGTATTGCATTCTACTTGACCTTTGTTCATCTAACAGATGGAATTAGGATGGAGAATGTATGTAAAAATATAGAGTAAGAAGGTAGTTAGAGTTGTTTATCTCAATGTAGGCTTTGCAGCATATGGCCACTTTGTTCCAACCTAATGTGTTATGATTGAACAATTCCCTTGTCAGATAAAACAGGAAGATGAGATGAATATACATACATAATTCAGCAAGCATTAAGTTCGCATAGGATCACTGTATGGTAGAGTAGGGGTAAAGAGTACACTTTACTTCACCCTAATGATAAATCACACCTGCTTTGTTTGAATAATGGTGGAAGCCCACCCTGAGTCAAATCAATGCAGTTACTTCATGAGAGTTCTTGCTCATATTTGAGCATCATTCTCCCTCAGTTAACATTGCTATCTGAACTTAGAATCTTTATTTAGTCTGCATAGCTAGGGGCATTCAGAATCAAAGGTTAATACAAAGGCATGCGATTACCTACCTTTTAATATTTAGGTGATTCACTGAAGATTATAAAGGGATATCATAATAAGTTGGGTTAACATGGACATAAACAAATGTTGATCAAAAATGATATTTTACAGTTTAACTAATAAATTTCAGGAACTTCAGAGATAAAGTGATAAATTTCTCACAGACTGCATGTACAGATTTCCAAAAAGAGAAAAAATGGCTTTTGTATGTAGTCTATTGTTGGCCAGATGCATTCTGTATAGTTGAGGAATACATGGCTGACTAAAAAGTACACTATTTATAATAGACCATGTAAATCAATATATCATGGGGTATATCTAGTCTACTGAGGCTGGTGTTTTCTTTAATACTCATTTTTTAAAGAAATTTCTTACTTGATAATTAAGGCATATATCCTATTAAACATCAAAATATAAACAATATTCTACCCAAATCTACATCTTAATCCTATCTCCTTTTGACTGAGTATTACACTGTCTAAATTGACAAATGAAAACAGCCTGGGAAACATTCGCTATGTACTTTTTTTTCTGAGATCGGCCATCTCGTTTTCTAGAAATCTTATTTCTAATTCTAAAACACCTGTTGACTCAGTGGATTCTATCCATGACATATCTACCTGGATACTTCAGCAGCCTGCTTTCTGCACTCCCTGCCTTTGCCTTGCAAATCTTGCAATCTTTTGCTAGTCAAAAGACTAGCAATCTTTTGAAAGGCAAGCCTGCAATTTCCCTATTCGCAAAATTTTCCAATCATTTCGCAGGTGAATTAACTAGTTACTAATGTCTTTGAAATACATTATAACTCTCTCTATGAATCTAGTTTCAGGATCTCAGACTCGTTTTCTACTTGATGATCATGGAAAGAAAATTCTTCCAGTTTCTAATTTCATCCTTAAATTACATGGTGACATAAAGTTGTGAGTTAGGCTGCATTACACTCCACCCTGACATCATGAGAATGCCCTCTTGTTGCCCTGAAAATACTATCTAATCATATTTGTATAATATAAACCTTGTATTTATGTGTTCTGACCATCATTTTGAAATTACCCTTGATTATGCATATGTTTTTTTGTCTCTGATTCAACAAACTCAGGTAGGGCTAGCCTACTTCATTTTTAGGAAAGAATATCCCTATAGGCAAGTGTCTATTGTCTAATTTTATATTAGATATGAACATTACTGCTGTCTCAGTAGATCATAAAAGGTTTCTGGACCACATGTCATATAGCATCTTTTCATATATTTCCCTACGTCATTATTCTTTATAAATGTCCTTTATCACATATTGATTTTTTGAGTGTTAATTTTTATATTTAGTGCTTGGGATATGCACTAGTGCATGGGTGGAGGTCAAAGAACAACTTGTGGAAGTCAGTTCTCTCCTACTGTGTGAGTCCTAGGATCAACTTTAGGGTCTCAGCTATAGTGGCAAATGCCTTTATTTACAGAGCCATCTACCTGGCCTTATTTCTTCACTTTTAGATTGTCTTTCACTTCTTCAACACTAACCTTACAAGCTAAAATAATGCTTAGGACATAAAGGAAATAGACTTAGGAAGACTACACTTTTATTACTTGGAAGTAAATTGTGCCTTCAATGCCCTGGTTTTTATTTTTTTTTATGTTATGGTTAGATTCAGATATTGTACATATGCTTACTTATTTTATCTTCATCTTTATTTTACTCATGATTGTGTGTCTAAAAACATGAAATTTCTGACATGTGGTAAATGCCAAAAAATATTAGTTACAAGAAAGACACCTTGAAATGCTTTTAAGTTTCATACTTTTTTTTTATTTTTAAGCACTTCTTACTTTGAAGTAGTAAAACTTTGAGTGAGCACTGACTGACATCAATTTGTATTCTCTGATTGTCAATTTTTGTAAGACTTCTCGTGATTGGGAAAAGAAATTGTGTCAGGGCTGATTTATTTCTACAGGATTAAGGCTTCTTTCCTCACTTGTTTTAGTTTCAAAAATATGGTATTCATAAATACTGGCTGAGGCTCCATAAGCCTATTCCCTATAGTGCATGTTTTATTTCCAAGAGCCTGGGGTGTGTACTTTGAAATTAATTATGATGTTGCCCTTCTAGTTATAGCATCTGCTGTATTTGAAAAGTTAGTAGATAGAGAATGATATTGAACAGAACACAACTGGTTCCTATGGGAAAGGCATGGCCCTTTTCAAGTTTAAAACATCCCTTGATCACTTTCTTTTGGCTTTGACAAAGGAAAAGAGTAATGTGCAATATCAGGCGATTTGTTCATCTGAAAGAAAGAAAGGCACCAAAAAGCTTTCGCTCTTGCCGTTCTTTACTTCAGTAAACCCTGTCAAGTGTCAGCTTTTATAAAACTCTGATTAAAAAAATGGAGATTATATTTTACAAAACAAGAAATTTAAACAAGTTAAAGATTAAGGGTAAAGAAAATAATTAGTATTAATTGATATTTCTATAAAATACTAACGCTGCACTTTCTACAAACAACAGCTATTTTCTGATCCTGTGCAAATAATAATGGCACATTGAAATGTATAATTGATTTTTGTCCAGATCCAATCATAGTTACACAAACTGTCACGTTAAACTTAGTGGGTAGCACATCAAAAGAAAAAGACATGAATTTAGGCAAGGGACTTTTTGAAGGAAGGGGGGGCAAGAGTAATTACAATGCATTTTATTTTATTTCTTTTTATTTCATTTATTTTAATTTTATTTTGCATTCCAATAACAGTTCTCTCCCCTCACCTCCTCTGTCCCCATTGCCCTTCCACATTGCACCTCCCCATTCACTCCTCACAATAAATAATGGTTCCCATGGGGAGTCACCAAAGCCTGGCACATTGTTGGGGCAGAACCAAACTGCCCCCACATTAAAACTGAGCATGGCATCCCTCCGTAGGGCATGGGCTCCAATTAGTTAGGTCATGCACCAAGTCTAGATCCTGGTCCTACTGCCAAGTGCTACTCAGATGGTCCATACTTCACCATTATCTCCCACATACGGATGTCTGATTTGGTCACATGTAGGCTTTATTGATCGAGAGTTCATGGTTTTCCATGAGCTTGGTTCAGCTGTCTATGTAGATTTTTCCGTCATAATCTTGACCTCCCTTGCTCATATATTCCCTCCTTCTTCTCTCCGACTGCAATCCTGGAGGGTGGCCTGGTGCTCAGTTGTGGATCTCTGCATTGGTTCAATCAGTTACTGGATGAAGGCTCTAGGATGATTGTTTGGGTAGTCACCCATCTGATTACAGGAAAAGGCCAGTTCAGGCACCCTCTCCACTATTGTTAAGAGTCTTAGCTGGAGTTATCCTTGTGGATTTTTGGGAATTTCCCTAGCACCAGGTTTCTCCCTAAGCCTATAGTGGCTCTCTCAATCAAGATCTCTCTTTCATTGTGCTTGCACTCCATATTAAAAAAATAAATAAATAAAAAGTAGCAGTGAAATAGGAACTTTCTCTTTATCACTTATTTATTAAATAAGTATTATCTAATAACTAATTTTTTTAAATTGTCATTTCTGTGTCTAAGAAAAAAAAATAAAAGACAGTCTTTTATCTGTAACCTCCAAGAGAATTATGAATGAGGCATTAATCAAAAGTCATTGAAATAAATATTATTTCAAATCTAGTATTAATTAAATCTAGAGTGCATATATGTGCCATGTGACATTTCACTGTTAGCCTCAACATGACTGTAATGGAACTGGTTTTCATTGCCATGGCATTGTAAGTAGAGCCTCCATCCCTCACATACATGTGTGCACCCATGATAACACAGAAGAAAGCCATCTCCTTCCTATTTCACAACTTGTATTTTTTGATTGGTTTATTTGTCCTAGAAGAGTCTGCAGAAATATTTTCAGTCTGAAATCTGCATTTCTGGTGAGTACCTGATGTTGGGGTGTTCCTTCGGGCTTCTTTGGTAGAATTCCTCAGCCTTATGCTCATCCCATACACAGAGGTATTCATACAAGAACGTTGTGCTTTCCCCACTTCTCACAATCGAAATGATAGGAACTGAATGGTTAGAAATGGAAAAATATTCAGCATCTTAGAATTGTTGTTGTTCATTATTGTTAAGGAAAAGAAAATAAAGAAATCTGAAAAATATAATGAAAGTATAAGCAAATTTTCATTTTAAAACTGCAAGTGTGCCTGTATACATCCAAGAAAAGCTTGTGGAATTATATTATAATCTGAAAAATTAAAAATATAATATTTTTAACAACAGCACATTTTTGGTTACCTTAGAATGTGGAAATGTAACTTTTATTTATACATGCTCTACGTATGTTTCAACATTTTATCGTAAATATTTGTATGCATGTGTGCATATGGAATTTGAACACAACAAAAATGCAGGGCTGATACTCATTGTCAGTTTTATTCTTTTACCAAAAATAGCATACTGTCTTCTTGGAATGCTGAAACAATTTTAATTTGATCAGAAAGCAGAATCAAGATGAAAAGGCCTCGCCTAATGTGATATTGTTACCGGAAGGTGACACCTTGAACAATGCTTCTGTTTCTATAGAGGATCTGCTGGGTCAGCAGGAAGGCAGCAGAGAGGACCAAGCAGAAGTGACCCACTTCTGTCTAAGCTCTTCTCCTGTGTAGTTCGTCCATTGATGAAGATGCTTTTGTCACAGAGCCCTGATCACCCTGCCAACAGAAGACATGAGAAACAGTAAGTGTATGGAACAGTTATCCTGGATTTTTGGTTTGTTTTATCCTGTTCTTACAGAACATCAAAGCCTGACTGCAAATGCTAAACATTTTGAGACTTTGTTACATTTATTCTCACACACTTAGTTTCATTGTTACAAATGTAACACTTTTGTTCAGCGTGAAGATAATTTTTATCCTTAAAAAATGATTTCCTACATGAAACGATTCTATAACGGTGTTGGTAAAGAATATATTTGGAACATACGCTTTGGAAATGTCTTTCCAAATGACCCTTAGTGGAGGATATTTCAGCACTCAAATTCTCAGACTTCCTGGAACCACAGTTTTAATTTTTGGCAAGAGTAAAATGCTCCTTAATTTTCTAAGTGATAAGGTGCATTCCTTTGTGCTACAGTTTAGTTCAGTCTTTGGAGGAAGATCTCCGTTTTCCTGAAGGACTATGTTAACCACCTAATTAATGAAGAATCCAATAGATCATCTTTTAAAATGTATTTTTTAAAAAGTCAATTAAAGTTCAAATTTTTAAAGTTGTCTTGATATATTTAAAGTGTGAAGAAAAAACTATACCACACCAACCAACAATCAGTGCAAATATTTTTTAACTATATTGGTTTCCTATTTGTCAATTTATTATTTCTCAAGAAAAACTATTTAATATCTATTAAATATTTTAAACTTTCCATATTTATTTGATTACATGTGTGGTTCAAATTTTAAGTCATATTTATAGTCATAAATAATACAATCAAAAACAAAGTAAGAATTTTTAAATTTTTTCTTATTCCATTTGCATATATATTTGTTTTTTGTAGGTTATTCTTTAATGAGAAGTGTTTGAAATAAACTCTTTAATAATTTATTAAAACAAAGAGCAAGATTTACATATATAGTTACTCAACGTGCTAATCTTTCACTGTGTGCAGTAACTTTTACATGAACTACATACAGCATCATGTAGTTATGTAACTTAGAGATTTATTATATTTCATCATTCTAGACAATTATTAATTATACAGTCCCACTCCTTTAAAAATAATTTTCTTTTATTAATTTTCTTTTTTTTGTGTGTGTGTGTTTGAAAGTTTTTTTTTTTTTTTCTGCTAAACAGTCCTGATTGTCCTGGAACTCACTTTGTAGACAGGCTGACCTCAAACTCACTGAAATCCAACTGCTTCTGCCTCCTGAGGGCTGGGATTAAAGGTTGCAGCACCATTGTCCAGTGAAATTTTTTTATACAATATATTCTAATTCTAAGTTCCTTCCCCAAACTCCTTTGAGATTCTCCCCTCCTTCCTCCATCTGAATCAATACACCTTGTCTCCCATTAAAAGAACAAACAAACAGGCATCTAAAAATAATAATAAAATAGAACACAATAAAGCAAAGTATAATATGGCAAAACAAATAAGCAGATAAAAACAAAGAAAAAGCACAAAAAAAGATATAAAACTCAGAGATATTATTTGTACACTCAGGAATCCCATAAAAACCCATATATATATGGTTTATATACTTTAGGATTGTAAAGTATATAAAAGCATTCCAAAAGAACACATTATGATATGAAGAACTTGCAAAGATGACACTTAGTTCATTTTTTTTTTGTTGACTATCTTCTTCTAGCTTGGGACCTGCCCTTAAGAATGGTTTGTCATTTCCTGGGGAGAAATTATTTTTCATTTGGAAGTGATTATCAATTGGTGACTGATTTTGGGTTAGGGATGAGAGCTTGTGTCCATTTCTCCCCTTGGTAAAATGACCCCCATTTGAAGTAGACCCATGAAGACTGTATGCATCCTGCCATGATCTCTTTGAGTCCATATGTGTATTGTTCCTGCTATTTAGAATTCCTTGTTTCCTTGGATCCAGCCCCTCTGGATCTTAAAACTTTTCTGCCTCTTTTGTAGAGTTTGCTGAGCCATAAGGTAAGGGATTTGATGGTGATACCCCATTTAAGTGATCAGAGGTGTCTCACTCTTTGAACACTGTCCAGGTTTGGGTCTTAGTTTTTGTTTTCATCTACTGAAGGAGGAAATTTCTCTGATGAAGAATGGTCAAGGCACTGATATCTGAGTGGAGAAGAATATTGTTAGAAATCAACTTATGGCTATGTTCCTTGAGCAGAACATTAGTATTTCGTTTCCTCTATGTCCCTGGCCTTTCTGTTCCAAGCTTCTCAGCCACCCAGTCAGTGTTGGAAAAGTTCCATATCATGGAGTGTGCATGAAATCCAAACAGGTTTTAGTCAGTTCCTCTGGCAAGCTCTGTGTCACTATTATAAAAGTATACCTTGAAGGTGGATCACCATTATTTATTGATGAGTTTATATCTGGGTTTAACTTTCTCCTTTGGTACCATTTAGAGTACCTCCTTCCAATGCATGAACATCAGTCCACAGAGGAGGAAAGTTATAGGTAGGTAATAGCTGGACTTCTCAGTGTTCAAGGAGCTGTGAAGCTGTTTTTAGCTATAGGGTATTACCATCAGTTTATGGACAACAACCAATGACCTTGGCAACACCCTGAGTTATTTGAGGATTCTTATAGGGCTGCTTAGGCTAACAGCTCAATTAATTGAAACCCATTCCTACTACTGGAACTGTCCTTCATAGGTGAGAAATGTCTCATTGAGCTCAATCCACTGTGAATTGGCAATTTCATTTAGAAGTCCTAAATACATAGATGAGTGTAGTTTAGGAAGTTTCTATTATATAGGTGTCCTTAGTTGTGGTGATTCTTTCCTTGATTCCTCTTTCCTCCCCCTCCCTGATTGATCCTTCTGTCCCTTTCCTAGCCTCCTCCATGGTTGACAGAGGTTTCTGCCCATCTGCCGTTCAGTCCCAAAGGCATACAGTAGTTATAAACTGGTTGCCCTATTAGCTCAAGATTCTTACATCTAAAATTAATCCACAATTCTTGCCTGTTCTAGCCACATGGCTTGATACCTTTTATCAGTGTGGCATTCTCATCTTGCTTCCTCTGAGTGATGGCTGCAGACTGAGCCTTTCCTCTTCCAAGAATTATCCTATCCTGGTTTCCCCACCCATACTTCCTGCCTAGTCACTGGCCAATCAGTGTTTTATTAAGCCAATACAACTGACAAATCTTTACAGGGTACAAGACCATTGTCCCCAGCACTTCCCCCTTAATTTTTCCCTTTCAAAACAAGGACTCTGAATCTAATCCTTTTTGCTTAGCTTTTCTCCTGACCATTATCCATAACAACTTGTAACCAAAACTCTAAACAAAGACAGATATCCACAATCCATTCTTTTGTGGAATGTGGGCATAATTTTCAAAGCTACTTCCTGCTGACTAGAGATGCTGATAATCTTATGGGGACATAAAGAAAATTTAGGATTATGGCCAAGTTCTGACTGGATTTTTCTGTGAGGCTTGATCATCTCAGGCAGCAGTCTTAAGGCTTTTCTGAATGTAGAACTCAGAGGAAACTCCAACACATGTCTTCTGAAATGTTGGATCATCTGGGCCATCCACTCGAGATTTTTTCAGAGGGTCATCCTTGATCAAACCTGAGTTTTCTTAATGCAGAATGAATTCACAGCCCCACTTTTCCTGTGAAACAAAAGCAAAACTTCTTCTCTAAAGTAACATATCATTTTCAAAATATATTTGTTGGGTGAATCTAGCAGCATTTATAATCAATTGTCTTTTAGCAGCTGTTGTTCCTTCCTCAGCCATCAAACAATTCAAAGACAACATGATAACATACAGTATTCAGATTCTATGTGTATTTTCTATTTTTACATGGCTTTATTTTAACCCTATTTCTTTTATTTTTACTTTTAACTTTTGGTTTTTGAGACATGGTTTCTCTGTGTATCTTTGGCTGTGCTGGATCTCACTCTGTAGATCAGGCTGTCCTTGAACACACAGAGATCCGTCTGCTTCTGCCTCTCAAGTGCTGGTATTAAAGCTGTGCACCATCACACTCTTTCTTTTTTATAAGGACTTTATCCTTTTATTTTCTCTCCAAAGCCTACATATATTTTAAAGTACACTTTAAACCATTTAGATGTTTCTTTTCATTGGAATCTACCTTACTGTATATCTCACATTTCCTACCATATGAATGTTTAATTTGCTAATCAGTATGGCTACGATTAAAGCTGTGACTTTGACAGTTATATCCACCCCATTCCTCAGCTTTCTGAGAGTTAAGCTTCATGGTAAAGGTACTGGCAGGAGACATATTTATTGCCATAACACTATGAAGTTTCAACGTCCCTGGCACCACCAAGAAGCATGCTGTTATTCATAAACTATAGCTATTCATAAGCACCACTTAAGTGTTTGATGGAAAGACCTCATAAAAGAGCTGCAAGTGTTTTACAGCTAAAGCTGTGTCAGGAAGCCTCTCTTAAATGAGACATGCTTACCTATAGCAATCAGAACCCACCCAAGAAAATGCTGCTACCAAAAAGCTGTGCTTAAGCAGTTCTTTTTTGTCTAGAATTACTTTCCAAGCTCTCTCAGCTTGTGATGTAGTGTCCATGTTGTCACCATTTGTTTGCAGAGGTTGCTTATTTGCTTCCTGCTTACCCAGACACAAAAATCTTATACAGAAACTATATTAATTACAACACTTCTTAGCCAATTAGCTCAGGCTTTCTCTATAACTAACTCTTACATCTTAAATTAACCCATAATTTGTGTCTGTGTTAGCCACATGACTTGGTCCAAGGTATTCTCATATTGCTTCCTTTGGCTTTGGATGACAACTGCAGACTGAGCCTTTCCTTTTCCCAGAAATCTCCTATTCTGGACACTGGAAGCCTATACTTCCTGCCTCGCTACTGGTCAATCAACATTTTATTAAACCAATTTACTTGACAAATCTTTTTTTATTGTTTATTTGTTTATTATGTATACAATATTCTGTCTGTGTGTATGCCTGAAGGCCAGAAGAGGACGCCAGACCTCTTTACAGATGGTTGTGAGCCACCATGTGGTTGCTGGGAATTGATCTCAGGACCTTTGGAAGAGCAGGCAATGCTCTTAACCACTGAGCCATCTCTCCAGCTCCCTACTTGACAAATCTTTACATGTTACAAGACCATTGTCCCACAGCAATCTATCCATAATTATCTCTTCTATTTCCCTTTTATAGGGAGATAAGATGCTCATCCCTAGTATTGTACTGTATACCTAACCATCATTGTTATATGGATTATAGTTTGCTTATTGAGGACTCAGCAATTAACATCCATATATAAGAGAACACATACCATATATTTAGTTCTCAGTCGGGATTAATTTACCCATGGTGATATTTTTTTCTAGTTAAATGTCATGCTTTTAAATGGCTTTTCTTTTACCATTCATCTGTTGACATATGTCTAGAGCTGGGTGCCCTTATATTTGGTGCATAGATGTTAAGAATTTCAATGTGCTTTGTGTGGATACTTTATTTAATGAGTATGCAGTCTCCTTCACTATCTCTTCTGATTAGATTTGTTTTGAAGTCTATTTTGTTAGATAATAAAACAGCTACACCAGCTTTCTTCTTAAGTCTATTTCTACTAGTTTATCCTGAAGTGATGTTTATTTTTTATGTGAATTTGTATTTCTTAGGTATAGTGGAAAGATGGATTCTATTTTAAAATTCAGTTTAAAAGTCTGTGCATTTTTATTGAAGAATTGAGGCCACTGATATAAAAATCATCAATGATCAATGTTTACCCCCACATTTTATATTTGGTGGTTTGAGACTCTTTAATCCTTGTGTTTTCTTGGTTGTGATTAACATCTTTGGGTTGGAGTTTTACTTCCAGTGCCTTCTGTATAGCTTAATTTGTAGATAGACTTTATTTAAAACTACTTTTATTGTGGATCTTTCTCCATCTATTGTGACTACAAGTTTTGCTGGGTATAGTAGTCTAAGTTGGACACTCTGCTGTCTTAGAGGTTGTAGAATGTCCTTTGAGTCTCTTCTGGCTTTTATAGTCTCTATTGAATAGGTGGTAGTATACTAATGTCTGCCTTTACATATTATCTGGTCTTTTTCTCTTACAGCTTTCATAGTCTTTATTTGCCCTGTATCTTTAGTGGTTTGATAATTATCTGTCATAGGGAATCTCTTTTCTGCTCCAGTCTGTTTGGTCTGTATGTTTCTTTTACCTTGTACCTTGATATGTATTTCCTTTATTAGGTTATATAAATTTTCTTCTATGATTTTGTTGAAAATATTTTCAGTGTCTTTGACCTGAATTTCTCCTATTTCCTCTATTCATATTATTCATATAGTTGGTCTTTTCACAGTGCTCAAAAATTTCCTGACTATTTTGTGCCTGAATTTCTTTTAACTTAACATTATATTTGAGTGAGATATCTAATCTGTTGTCCTCAACACCTAAGAGTCTCTCTTACATCTCTTGTATCTGATGTTTAGATTTGATTGTGACATGTTCAAGTTCATAAGGTTTTCATTTTCATTTAAAATGAAATTCATTTCATTTCAATTTCTCCTCAGTTTGACTTTTCTTTAATGATAACATTTCCACGTTTATGTCTTGAACAGTCTTCTTCATTTTTTTT
Organism: Alexandromys fortis; assembly: GCF_014885135.2. Classification (NCBI taxonomy): domain Eukaryota; kingdom Metazoa; phylum Chordata; class Mammalia; order Rodentia; family Cricetidae; genus Alexandromys; species Alexandromys fortis. The sequence goes on along the minus strand of NW_026068023.1, from coordinate 3,972,224 downwards.
CTTCAGTTTATGTTTTCATAGACTTATTAATATCACCTTTAATGTCCATGTGCATATTCACATTAGCTATTTAAAGAATTGTCTTGTGCTTCAGCTGCACAGCATTTTCAGGTACTACTATAGTAGGACTGTTTAGCACTATTGCAGACATGATTTTCTGGTTTTTATTGATGTGTACATAAACTACACATATTTCTAAAGATTCACTAGTAAAGCATCCTGATAGTACATGTATATATATGTAAATATAGATAGCAATATTTATATGCAATTTTGCAACTTTTCAAAAGTGCTGGTTTAATGTTTTTTTTCTAGTTCTTATTTTAATGTTAACACTACCTTTTTATAATTTTTAATTTACAAATTTATCTAGCATATTTTGTGTAAATGTGCTTTTTTTTTAAATATAATTTTTTTTAGAAAAAAAAGATTTCCGCCTCCTCCCCGCCTCCCATTTCCCTCCCCGTCTCCCTTTTCCCCCC
>NW_026068023.1:3967023-3970296 GCF_014885135.2 Alexandromys fortis | reverse complement strand
GGAAAGCAGTGTGGCGGTTTCTCAGGAAATTCGGGATCAACCTACCCCTGGACCCAGCAATGCCACTCTTGGGAATATACCCAAGAGATGCCCGATCATATGACAGGGGCATTTGTTCAACTATGTTCATAGCAGCATTATTTGTAATAGCCAGAACCTGGAAACAACCTAGATGTCCTCCAATGGAAGAATGGATGAAGAAAGTGTGGAATATATACACATTAGAATACTACTCAGCGGTAAAAAACAATGTCTTCTCGAATTTTGCATGCAAATGGATGGAAATAGAACACACTATCCTGAGTGAGGTAACCTAGACCCAAAAAGATGAACATGGGATGTACTCACTCATAATTGGTTTCTAGAGATAAATAAAGGTCAGTGAGTCTATAATTTGATCTCCTAAAGAAGCTAAATAAGATGGTTTAATGTTTTAATGATGTTGAAACTTTAATATCCCTTTTCAAAAGAACTTTAGAAACATTTCATAGTCTCCTTCACCTCCAAGTCTGGCTAGCTCTTGTTTGTTCTTTTCCTTTGATGTGGACTGATAATAACAAGGACAGCAACTGTATTAATAGCAATGAGGCCAATGTACTTTTTGTGAGTGCCACACTATCTCTAAAGCTATCAATAGCCTTTCTGTCTTTCAGTCGTTATATTACATTAGTGTATGATATTCTCATTTATTATTAAAACAAAAGGAACAAAGCAAAAACTTATACATAGTGAGAAAGTGGGAATATGATTTTCCACACATTTATCCTTCTTAATGCATATTCTGTGATTTCTCTCTACTAATGTGTATATCCATATTATAGCAATTTACTAAATTTTTCTTGATTTTTAAGAATCAAATCATTATTCAGCTCCTGCAACCTTGGTGGAACTCTGAAACACAGCTTGCTCCAATACTAAGGGGTACAAAAGGTGAGTGAACAGCTACACAGTGGGACATCCCACTCTCTAGGACCTCCACAATGGGACAAAACTCCTCTGAGACCCCCCCTCAATTCCCTCAGCTTTCCTAGCTAGCCAGTAGATGAGTTTCTCCCCCAGAACTCAACCCCATCCACCGGACCCTCCAAGTTACTAGTCATACTCTGCCCCCAAACTTGCCTATCCTCATGCAATCTGGGGGGAAATCTGAAACACAGTTTGCTCTAATACCAAGGGAACATAAAGGTTAGTGAACAGCCACACAGCAGGATATCCCACTCTTTTTGTAGGAGACTGCTTGTTTATTTCCTGGCCACCCACAGTTCCAAAATAATCACACAGAAACTATATTATTAAATCACTGGTTGACATATTAGCTCTAGCTTCTTTTTGGTTAACCCATTATATTATTTTATATTTTACCATGAGGCACATGGCCTACTAGCAAGGTTCCAACTGGCAGCTGCCATCTTTCTCCTGTGGCAGCTCCATGGCATCTCTTTATTTTGCCTTTTTCTCCCAGCATTCAGTTTAGTTTTCCCTGTCTAGCTCTACTCTACCTTATCACAGGACAAGGCAGATTCTTTATTCATTAATCAATAAAAGCAATACATATGCATAAGGATCTCCCACAACATCTCCCCTTTTCTGTTTAAATAAAAATGGAAGATTTTAACTTTAACACAGTAAAATTACATAACAAAACAGGTATGAAGCAAGATTACATTTATAATATTTATATCTACTTTATCTTTTATCATAACTAAGGTAAACTGTAATTATAACCATCTATTTTTCAACTCCATCAAAGATTCCAAAAGGATATAATATTACCTAAGGAAGAACATTAAACACACTGTATCTCACTTAGAGGCCTTTTGTGTCTGAATCTGTCTTATTGTGTATCTGTAATTCTTTTCTGTCCTAGAGAGCTTTTAAAATGATAAGCAGCTTGGTCACAGCAGTGCTAGGTGCTGGCTCTTCCTTTCTCTGCTTTTCAAAATGGCAGAGGTGCCATTACCACCAGGTCTGGGACCGCTAAATAGGAGCCACTCACTACTTTAGCTCTGAGATGGAGTGTGCAGCATCTGAGTAATAGCCATATAGCACACTGTGTGGCCTGGAAAGATCTCTGTGTATGGTAGCAGGAATCTGCCATGCTCTCCTCCTTTTGCATGCCTAGTCCTGATTCTGCTGCTTGTCCAGGCTGGGAGCTCTGAGCCATGAGCATGGTCTCAGCTACTTTCTTCCTGACCCCATTTGGGTACACAAGCACCTGGTCCCACAAACACCATTCAAGTGCTTGATCTCCTGAGAGAGCTGTTTTGAAACCAGACAATTTTTTCTACCACCGAATCACAAAGACTTCTTAAAGAAACTGTATCATTCAGCCAGAAAGCAGAGGCATTCTGGAAAAAAAATGTGGTTAAACTTGGTCTTCTTAGTGTCTAGAATTTCTTTCCAAGCCCTCTCATGTTTTATGTGGATTTAATTAGCACATGTTGGAGAGCCAATTGTTGTAGGAGGCTGCTTGTTCATTTTCTGGCCACTCAGACTCTTGAAATAATCTCACAGAAACTATATTATTTAAATCATGGCTTGACCTATTAGCTCTAGCTTCTTATTGGTTAACATGGTCTATTATTTTATATTTTACCGAGAGGCATGTGGCCTACTGGCAAGGTTCCAGCTCATGGCTGGCATCTCCATTAGCAATTCCAGAAAAATGAGGAACAAGACATTCTCTCCATTTCTCTTCAGGATTGTTCTTGAAGGTTTGGCTATAGCAATAAGATAACAAAAGGGGATCAGGGGATGCAAATTGGAAAGGAAGAAATCAAACTTTTGTTATTTGCATATGATAGGATAGTATATATATAAGTGACCCAAAACCTCTGCCAGCGAGCTCCTATAGCTAGTAAGTACTTTCAGTTATGTGACAGGATACAAAGTCAACTAAAAAAAATCAGTAGCCCTCCTATACACAAATGATAAAGAAGCTGAGAGGAAAATCAGAGAAATATCACCTTTCATAATAGCCAAAATAACATTAAATATCTTGGGGTAACACTAACCAAAGAAGTAAAAGACCTGTTCAACAAGAACTTTATTTCTTTGAAGAAAGAAATTAAAGAAGATAGCAAAAAATGGAAAGATCCCCCATCCCATTGAACATAGCGAACAATGAGGACTACTGAGAACTCAAGAACAATGGCAATGGGTTTTTGATCCTACTGCACGTACTGGCTTTGTGGGAGCCAAGGCAGTTTGGATGCTCACCTTACTAGACATGGATGGAAGTAGGTGATCCTTGGACTTCCCACAGGGCAGGGA
>NW_026068023.1:3953225-3962273 GCF_014885135.2 Alexandromys fortis | reverse complement strand
AGAAGAAGAAGAAGAAGAAGAAGAAGAAGAAGAAGAAGAAGAAGAAGAAGAAGAAGAAGAAGAAGAAGAAGAAGAAGAAAGAAAGATCACCCATGCTCTTGGATAGGTAAGATCAACAAAGCAAAAATGGCAATCCTACCCAAAGCAATCTATAGATTAAATGAAATCTCCATTAAAATCCCAACAAAATTCTTCACAGACGTTGAAAGAACAATGCTAACCTTCATATGGAAAAACAAAACTCCCAGGATAGCCAAATCAATCCTGTACAATAAAGTAACTTCCGGAGACATCACCATTAGTGATATCAAGCTCTTACAGAGCTACGGTAATGAAAACAACTTGGTATTGATTTCAAAACAGAGAGGTTGACCAAGGGAATTAAATTGAAGACCATGATATTATTCCACACACTTTGAAAATCAGAATGGCGGTTTCTCAGAAAGTAGTGAATCAACCTACCGCAGGATCCAGCAATACCACTCTTGAGCATATACCCAATCATACAAAGGCATTTGTCCATCTATGTTCATAGCAGCATTATTTGTAATATCCAGAACCTGGGAACAACCTAGATGCCCCTCAACCAAAGAACAGATAAAGAAAATTTGGTACATTTACACATTAGAGTACTACTCAGTGGTAAAAAGAAAACAATGATATCGGAGTTGAAGCCAAGCAGCTGAATTTTGGTATCAGGAAGTGTGTCAGGGTGCAGCTCATCAAAAATGGCAAGAAGATCACAGTTTTTGTCCCCAACAATGGTTGCTTGAACTTCATTGAGGAAAATAATGAAGTTCCGATTGCTGGATTTGGTCGAAAGGGTCATGCTGTAGGTGATATTCCTGGAGTCTGCTTTAAGGTTGTTAAAGTAGCCAATGTGTCCCTTTTGGCCCTGTACAAAGGCAAGAAGGAAAGACCAAGATCCTAAATTTTGACAGTGGAATCACAGTAATAAATTTTCCTATTCTGAAAAAAAGTGATATCTTGAATTGTGCATAAAAATTGATAGAATTAAAAAACATTATCCTGGGTGATGTAACCCAGACCCCAAAAGATTAACATGATATATACTCACTCATAAGTGGATACTAAGTATAAACAAAGAATATTGAGCTTATAGTTCATGATCCTAGAGAAGTGGAGTAATAAGAAAAATATTAATCCACCTGAATTGGAAACAGATAAGATTGCCTGACAAAACGGAGAGCATGGGGTTGAGTGGAGGAGGGAGGCTGGAAAGGGAAACAGAGGGGAGAAGGAAAGGAGGAGAACTTGAGGGAATGGGATAGTCAAGAAGGAGGAAGGACAGAAATTCCCAGGAATCCACAATATTCCTAAGACCCTAAGCATTAGAGGATAAGGGGCCCAATCTTGACTTGCCCTGTAGTCAGAATGATGATTATCTTAAATATCACCATAGAACGTTCATCCAGCAACTATTGGAAACAGAGGCAGAGCCCTGCATTAAAGCCCTGGACTGAGCTCCCATGTTCAGTTGAAGAGTGGGAGGCTTGATAATATGAGCAAAGTCGTCAAGACCTTGATGGGTACACCCACTGAAACAGTCTACTTGAGGTAATGGGAGCTCACAAAATACAGCTGGACTGGGAATGAAGAAGCACAGGACCATACTAGTCCCTCTGAATGTGGCTGACAATTGCATGCCTGGGGCAGACTGAAGGGTGACTGCCAGTGGCACCAGGGTTTATCCCTACTGCACAAACTGGCTTTTTGGGAACCTCTTCTCCTTGGATGGAGACCTTGCTCAGGCTAAAGATAATAGGGAGGGCCTTGGAATTCTCCAAAGCAATGTTTCTTACCCTCTCTGAGGATTGAATGGGGTTGGGGGAGAGGATATTTGGAGGGAACAGGAGGAGGGAAGGGATTGATATGTATAATGAAAAAAGATAGTTTGTTTTTTAAAAAATAAATAAAAAGGGGAAATAAACCTAAAATAAAAAACAAAAAATGAAAAAAAAGATTCTAGTCTCTATAAGCAAAACCAGATTCAGGTTCTACTCAGGTTTGAAGATATGTGGGAATACATGAACACTCAGGAAAAAAATCATTAATCAAACATATTTATGTATAATAGTTAAAAGCACTAAATAATAATGTGTGAGTGATGCTTTATTATATTATATTATAATACAAATATGTATGTATCAGAATTGTTGTGGGGCTCTTAGACATTCTTCATGCACAATCAAGCACAGAATTTTTTATATTGCCTTCCACACACCCTCCAACTCCACCCTCCTCTAATCCTAAGAGCCTTGTCGAAAGTCCAAGGCCTTCCCACTACATCTAGGCTGAGCAAAGTATACATTTAAAGAGAATAGGATCCCAAAAAGATAGTACATGTAGTAGAGACAAATCCCAGTGCCAGTGTCAGTGGCCCCTCAGTCTGCCCCAGCCATGCAACTGTCAACCACGTTCAGAGAGACTTGTTTGGTCCTATGCTTGTTCATTCCCAGTGCAGTTGGAGTTGGTAAGCTCCCATTGGCTCAGGCGATGAATCCCTCTTGGTCTTGACCTCTTTGCTCATATTCTCACTCCTTCCACTCTTCAACAGGACCTTTGGAGCTCAGTCCAGTGGTTTGATGTGCATCTCTGCCTCTGTTTCTATCTGTTGTTGGATGAAGGTTCTATGGTGATATTGAAGATAATCATCAGTCTGACTACAGGGCAAGACCAGTTCAGGCACCCTCTCCTCTATTGCTTAGGGTCTCGGGCAGGGTCATCCTTGTAGATTCCTGGGCATTTTTCTAGAGCCAGGTTTCTTGCTAACCCCATAATGGCTCTCTCAATCAAGATATTTCTTTCCTTGCTCTCATATCTGTCCTTCCTCCATTCCAACTATCACATTCCCTCAAGTTCTCCTCAATGCTCCCCTTATCCCTTCAAGTTCCCCTTTTCCCCTTCCTTCTACTCCACCTCCATTTATGCAACTCCTTACATGGTGCAGGACTACTTTGAACTCACATATCCTCTTTCCTACATACTGTGATTTCAACTATGATCCATAATGCTTGTCTTAGAAATTATTGTGTGATATGTCATAAAATTGTGGTGTTCCATCATGGAATTTAACTACAGCTAGAAAATATATTGTGTGCTATAAAGTGTCCCTTTGGGGTATATAAACAGAGTTTATAAAAGGATGTATTTGTAACAACTTAAAGATTTGGGAACATCATTTGCTTAAAATGTCCATGATGAAAATCTTCGTGCATTTGTGAATGTTACCTGTTTTTAAGTCAAATGTTCCAAATTATTTTATAAAGGCAATTGCTGTGTACACAATAAATTCTCCTATATTTTATAATCATTTCTATTGATTTCTATTGAGACCAGGGTTATATTTACATATTTCATAATTTTCAAAAGACTTATGTTGTACTCATTATATTCAATGAGAAACTCTGTATGACTTTCAATTCATTCATTAATAAAATACCCCTCTTTTCCTATAATTGAATGTAAAGCAAGTAGACCAGCACTAAGCCAGTAAGATATTCTGGTTAGTTAATCTGTTCTTGAATAAAATGATGGTTACGCATTCTGAATTTTTTTTAGAAATAGGACCAGAATCGATAAATCTTCATGATAGATTTCTGTACCCAATATTAAGCCTTTCTCCGAGGCAGAAAACCAAACCTAACTGAATTAAGAATTAAAAGTTCAAATTTAATGAGTAAAAATTTCCTGGTGGACCCAGTGAAAGAGAAGAAATCATGAGTGGGAACCACAAGGCTACTCCATAGGAGAGGGCCTTAAGTTCCTTCTGGGGGAGGAGCCACCGCTAGGTGGGCTTTCTCAGGGGCAGAGTGTGGAAATATTTGGTCCAAGGAGCAGCTGCTTGGTGTACTGAGTGAGGGCAGAATTTGGAATGGGGCCCCAAGCTGGAGATCCCCAACACTTCAGAACATTTGTTTTATGAGACACTGAGAAAAGGGAATACAATTTGTTGGTTCACCTTCTCATTACTAAAGAAAACATTTGATTGAGGCTGGATTAGGTTTAGAAGCATACATGATCATAAAGAGTCTTTTTTATGGGAACATCAGAATGCATGTGACTCAAAGTCAGTCAAGCAGGGATTTAGGGAATGACTGGATAATAAGACTTACATGTGGGAAAGTACAGGGTCAGTGAAATCTCTTTGATAATTAACCACTATTTAAGGCATCATCATTTTCCAAGTGTAAAGAGCAGCCATCTGTGATGAGCAAAGTGATGTTCTTCCGGATAAAATGTTAGTAACAGCAGAAACAAATATTCTCATGTTTTCCAAATACAATGTGGTCAGCATTTTAGAGCTTGTGATATGTATAGTCTCATTCATAAGTAGGCTGATGTTGGAATAGAAAAGTCATTTAACCAAAATGTAAATATGTGAGCCTAATCATATCTCAATAACGCTGTTTTTAAAAGTAAAAGTCTGCATCCTTGCTCAACTCAGATCTAATATGCAACCATGCCATAATATGAAAATAGCATCACAGACTCTTGTTATCCATATATGAAAGCTAGATTAAGATTTAATAGACTTGTTAATAGATCCAAGTACATCTATTGAGGAATGGAAGATATAATTCAGAATGATGTTTACTTAGATTATCAAGTTCCCTCATGATAAAGGATTTATACTTTATCATTCTAAAGATTGATCAAATAAGCAGCAGATTTTCTTAGTAAATATATGAGTTTTTCATGATGTCATTCAAATGACAGCTGAGGTCATGGGTATATTACAACTGTGTTTCTTTTATCATAGCTGAAATATCTTTATGGCATTTAATAGAAATAAAAGGGGAAAATATGCATTCTGTAGGGTCCAAATGAGAAGACCAATTTCTACTGACACCATCAAATTTCGTTCAAAAGAAGTCAGAGAGTGCAGCTCTGAATTGCTGTATTTCCACAAGCATTTTATTGCTCTCTTTCTTCCATTATAAAAATGGCAAAGAGCTCTGAAAATGAAAATTTTTCCTCAGGGACAAATTCATACAGATTTATTATCTTGCCTCAAAGGATTTGGATTGAGCCATTTTTACAGCCAAAAGTTACTTTTATTTTCAGAATAGAAAATATTTCTCTTTCAGCCTTGCAATGTGTAGTGAGACCATTCTGCTAAGGACTTCTGCCTCCAATATATCCACCAGGAAACAATCAGTGACATTAGCCAGAGCTTTCCCAGAATTCCATTGAAGAACAGCCAGACATACATGTGGAATTCTTGTCAGGATTTTGAAAGATTAACTGAATGGATGTGCTCAGTCTGATACATATGATGCTCCTGCCACAGAGTCCCAAGTTTCATATACTTTGCACTGTCATACTCTTACTTGTGTCTCCTAGGTATAAGGCTACATGATTTTATTTTATTTTTTAATTTAAATGTCATTCATTTATGTAATATCTTGTAACAAAGTGCCAAATATCCCAGCCTGGCCTCAGACTCACTAAGAATAGTCTTCAACTTCCAATCCTCCTGTTTCCATCTCTCCTGTGCTAGAATTGCAGATGTGTGTTAATACACTCACATTAAGAGTGTAATTACTTAAGAATAACCTTAGCCTTGTCTAGTTACAGATATTTCACACTGGGGACTTGATTACCAAGTCTGTAAGCAAATATGCCTCCATTGTTTCGCTGTGATTAACTCTTCTACATCTCACAAGAGCTAGAAAGGGTACCTGAAACTCGGAGGAAAGTTTCACAAGTATGTGCCTCCACATGTCTCAGATCTTTACAAGAGGCCCCCATACCAAGAATCCATTTACCCACTCACTGACAATAACCTTCTTTGGTTGCCTCAATTCTGTGACTTCCACTGGAATCTGATTGGTGTGGGTTGTGAGTGGCAATTTGGTCACATCTCCATGGTAGAACTTTCTCTAAGTCTCATAATTCTCTGAGGCATCCATTGTAATCTAGCTGTACAACACAATAACTTAAAAGATAAATGCATACTTTCAAAAGCTTCTGCATATTATGCCCGCTGGAAAAGTGGTATCCGCTGTACTTAGCCAGTTTCTGCACACAGCTGAGGAGGTAAAGGAAAGTTGATGAAATAGAAGGAGCAAAGTCAGTCACAATCCTGGTCAGCAAGTCACAACATCTCACAGGCAACCAAGACTCCTCCTGTTTCCAATAAAATGCCTTTCTTTTCTGATTGCCTAGGAGTTGTCCTTAATATATGTATTTCTCTATACACCCTGCTAAAAATCAGTCAAAGTATCTTTAATACTAAGTCTTTTTTTCCTACAAGTTCTACTTTTTTCCTGACCCCAGTAGAGAAATGTCCTCCATTGTCTTTTCACATAAATGGAAGGTCTTTCCAAAAATCATTTCGAAACTGCTGTACCCACTGTTACCCTGCTTATGTACTTATCATCGAATACACACACACATACACCTCTGTCTCTGTCTCTGTCTCTCTCTCTCTCACACACACACACACACACACACACCCTTTAAATACACATTCACACACAAGTCATTTGCTTTTCTGATGGTTTAGAAGGACAAAGTCACACTACAGTTTTGGCAGGTCAGGTGTTCCTTGCTTCCACAATGACTTGATTCTTTGTCCTTGTGGGGATGTATGTCACATCTTTTGATGGAAAAGGAGGAAAGATGTAATGTCCTGAAGTTTCTGTTAAGGACAATAGTCAATTCACATGAGTACTTTCATTTTTTCGGAAGACCATGAATCTCATTGCCTTTGAGCAAAGTTTCACCAGGAACTTTTCAATGGGGATTCTATAACTCACAGCACAGCATAGTAAACATGACTAATAATCTTATAATTTCATATAAATCAATAGATAATGAATATTGTTTACCCTGCCAAATTTTATAGTACCACGATGTCCATGCATTATTCCTATTAAGTTGATTTAAAACTCTTATACTTACCCTATAAAAATTAGATGCAATGATACACCTTTCATAAATAGAAAAATGTTTTGCTAAAGAAAACATTTATAGCAAAACTAATAGTGAATTAGTAACGTTTCCATTCTGTAATTCTCCCCAACTCACTTCCAAATTTAAAAAAGTATTTCTAATTAAAATTGTTCAGAGCTATAAACTCAAATTCTAAGTCAAAAGAAAATTACAAGTGCTTTTACAACTTATATGTGATTTACCTTTACAATGAGTTTCAGTTTTATAAATCGACTTGGAGCAATATTTCAGCCAGAACTTACAACGAAGATGCTCCTGTGTTTCCCGAAATTGTGGATAAATGTACAACAGTTTCATAGCATTGTCTTTGAAATGCATAAGGTTATAGATTTTCTACTATCAAATTCATTTTCATGAACACATGAGGATTTTCATTATTTCTTTACAGTATGATTTCTTGCCACCTAAGGATACTGCCTGCCAATGCCCCTCAATCAGAATCTTACTGTGGAAGATGTATATAGCACTCTTTACTTGTGCTAAATGAAAGGATGAGTTACATGCTTTTTTGGGATCCAAGTGTTAATTGCTTCCTAATAAAACCATCCAGTTAAGCTGTCTGCTTTGTGCTACGCACCATCAAGTAGAGGTTTCTGAAGGACACCTGCTAAGTTGATTGTGCTTCTAGATAATTAATTGAAATGAGAGAGACAACCAAAAATTCTGTAATACTTTTTCTTTTTTTATTTTCAGTATCTTAGTAGAACAAAAAATCCACAATGGCTTAATACTAGTGAATTCTTCCTCAGCTAAATATTCATCACTTTATTCAGCTTACCACTGAATCCCTCCTGATGTCCAAGGTGTGGGAGATAGGTGTTAAGGTATTGAGATAATACGAAAATAACCAATGGGTTTATACTTACTTAAAATCTACCTCTTCAAAAAATTCACCTTTAGATTTTTGTGAGATTACTGCATTTGTTTATGTGAATGTTTTATTTTAGATGCAAGAAGATTACATGCATCAATCTTCCAGAGATAAAGTAAGCCTATTATTGTTTTGAGGGACAGAAGGGTTAGTGAGCTGTACATTTTTTTGCTTGCTTTCTTCTTTTTGTTTCCTTTTACTCTAAACATGTTGTGGTTTCAGTATATCCAAAATTTCTGATATTCTGTTATTGTTTTAATTGCCTTTTTATCTGGTATTAGTCATGAGATAGGATACTTTCTCTTTCCTAAATTTTAAAAGTAGTATTCCAGGAGCAGGTTGAACCCAATAGGTATAAATTTCTTCAATCCTGTGATTTCATTTAATCTGATTTGCTGATAATTGGAGAAGGTACACTTTTCTTTGATAAAATGTATTCTTATGTAACACTGAATGCTCTTAATAATAATTCATCTATTTGCATTGTATTACCCTGAGTATACTTATGCCCATCATCAAAAAACAATTCCTTCTACTTATATCACATGCTTTTCTTTGCCTTTTACCATTCACAGTCCAAAAAATCATCCTTCTCAACAAAATTCTGTAACTAAGCATAAAGAAAATGCATTAAGTAAAGCATTTGTTTTCCTCTTATTTTGCTTACCATTCTCTTCAAACATCAAGATTGAATGATAGGTGAGCAATAGATTGATCAATGGGTCAAAAGATAGATAAAGATAACAGATATATCAATGACACATAAAAATATGAATTAAATGATCTCAGGTTTCACTGTGTATGGTATATAAATTCACTGTCAAATTGATAATATTTTGAGTCACCTGGGAGATGGGCTTTTGTGCATGGCTTCAGAGGATTCTTTTGTTTGGATAATTGACCTAAAAGAACTTTCCTCATTCTCTAAGCTTGGGCCTTGAAATACATCAAAAGGAGAATGATAACTAACTACAGCATTCAATGTGACCTACTAACTGAATGTGGAGACAAGATAGCTAGGGAACTTAGCTCCTGCTGCCATGAATTCCCTGTCAGGAGGACTGTACCATGGAACTCTGAGGAAAAATAAGCACATTCTCCCTTAATTTCCTTTTGCCACATATTTTATTACAATAAAGAAGAAGTAGCTAAGATTCTCTCTCTCTCTCTCTCTCTCTCTCTCTCTCTCTCTCTCT
>NW_026068023.1:3946058-3951190 GCF_014885135.2 Alexandromys fortis | reverse complement strand
TTGAATCTAAATTAATTCATTTCCATGTAGAGATGTAGTCTTGGATTTAAGGTAAGTTATCAAATGTTCAGTCCTCATCAACACACCATAAAATATAAAAATATTATGATGTGGGATTCCTCGCTGTTTGCTGTGAATGCCATTAATAAATAAAGAAACTGCTTTGGACCTATAGCAGGGCAGAACTTAGCTAGGTATGGAAAACTAATCTACGTGCTGGGAGGAGGAAGGCAGTTTGGAAAAGCCATGTATGGAGTTGCTGCCAAAGACAGATGCACTAAAACTTTGCTGGTAGGTCACAACCACATGGTGATGCACAGTTTGATAGAAATTGGTTAAATTAAGATGTAAGAGTTAGCCAATAAAAAAATTAGAGCTAAAGACCAATCAGTGTTTTAAATAATATGGTTTCTGTGTGATTATTTCAGGTGTGTGCTGTCAGGCAGTTGGGAAACAAACAAGTGGCTTTCTTACAACAACATTGTGGCTAATTTTTACTAAAAGCAGCAGGGAAGTGTCTTAGTTTCATGGACATTGATATATGTAGAGTCATATACAACTATTAAGTTTCATCATTGGAGAGATTGAAATTCTTAAGTCATGAAGAGCTAATTGTGGGGTTTCTAGTTGTAAAAGGTAAGGACTTGACTTAAAAAAAATAACAGATTGTTCATAAAATGAAAAACCAACCTATTCCTTTCTTTTTTTAACAGACTCTTCAAAGTTTCTTGGCACTGACTAGAGAGAAATATACTAATGTCCAAAACTATTATGAAAGCAAACTTGTCCTTCCCTAGCATTCCCTGTAGCTTTTGCCATTTATTTAGTTGCATCAGAGAACTAAACTCTTGAACTATAATAAGAAAGCCATAGCTAAGCCATTTGCAGACTAGACATCCACTGTCTTCTTGTCAGGAGTATTCAGGAGTAGAGTGATTTTACACTATGCATGCAAACAAGTTGGTAGTCCATCTTCTTTAGAACAATTACCATACAGTTTTTCCCTTTCTATCTCTGAAAAATGTGTTTTAATTTGTGTGAAAAATTGCAAGCCAATCTTTATTGTGCACAGCTACAAAAAGCTTTTTTAACTAATGGGGGATGTTTTTCTCTTTGTTCATTCTTATTCATAATAAAATCCTCCTCATACTCTTTTGCATTTTTACCTTCTCAATCATTTATGGGAAATTCTGCACAGAGCTTATCTTGGGTGCATTTTTTTTCTATTGTAGATACACTGTTAATGAAATAGTAAGAATTCCAAGCTTTCAGCCATCACTTTTGTCTTTGTTTTTGTTTCCTTGAGAAATTATTATGGTTGGTTCCCAAGACTGTCAGGATATTTTTGAAAGCAAGTCACTTGAAAGACAGGAAGTTTATTTTGGAGAAGTGTTTCAGGGGTCTCAGACCATTGCCACTTGGGCCTTTTACTTTGAACTTTTGTTTAGGCAGGGCATCATGACAGAGGGTGTTCATCTCATATCCACTGAGAAGTAAAGGCAGAGATGAATCTGGAGTCCAATATTTTCCTATAGGGGAGAACATCCAGTGGCCTCTTTGTCTTTATATGAGACTTCACCTCCTAAACTGTCCAAAAACTCTGCACGTCATCAGCTGTTAGACAAGATATTTGGGGCTGGATATTTATTATTTATTTAATATATTTATTATCTAAACTGTAACATATTATTGTCATTTACCTTTCCAGTAGGAGAAAAATGTCAAAGCATTTCAATGTAAAAACATGAAAGGTCTAATTTAAAATGTTATTGACACATACATGACAGTTTTAAACACTGTCAATGCCACCAGCAAATTGTAGACTTTAGCGTGTATAAGATTTTATTTAGAATAATCTTTATTTAAAGACTGAGTTAGTACTAGCAAGTTAATTAGTTAAGCATATGCACAAAGGCGGGGTGATCCTTATTGTTAATTATATTGCACATGCAGATACCTGCGGAAATTCAAGCAGTAGACATCAATAATCACTTTTTGCCCTGGGGTACAACTAGTCAGCATAGAAATCATAAAATGTTGTTGCTAAGAGCAACTTCTCCCACTATGCAGAGAGCTTTTGCTTGCTTCTCCTCACTTCTGCATTTTATATGGTCTAAAATGCAACAGGAATTTATCTTCCCTTTTACAACTATTGTCTAGAAAATATGGAACCTACTGACTGTCTGTAAAAACTGCCTAGTCCTTTCTCACCCTTTTACAATAAGCAACTTTATGAACCCTTCAGAGCAAAAATCTCCAGATTTACAAGCTTAGAGTTTTGAAATGTTTGAGTTAGAATATAAAGAATGCAAATGCTGTTGTTTATATTAGTAAGGATTTTAGGGATGTTTGTTCAATAAAACAGTCCATTTCTATCATTCTGTGCATAATACGTTAATTTATGGTGCATATTCTCAGACCCTGAGAAGTTTTGAAGATTGTCTTCCATAAAAGGCTTGGATCCCACAGTTCTGGAAGGGAAGTTGAGTACAATAAAATGACTATTTTAGTATAAATTGATCTAAACCTAGAATATTTGAGGTTTGTGACTTGGAATAAGAGTAGAAATAAGCATATTAGTATCCTGAAAATAGTTTTGATAGATGGTAGCCAATTAGCACATATATCATACCAGAGAGAAAGAGAGAGAGAATTTTCTCTTTTCTGTTTTTTTTCTTAATATCCTTAGAGAAATCTTTTTAGGGAAAAATAGTTCTTCAATGAACTATATTTATGCAAAATATTACATAGGCTAAAATAAAGGAGAAACAGCTTTGAAATATAAATTATCATTCAGTTTATGACCTAATATCTTATGTTCTTTATTATTGTTAGTTAAACAACTGAATAGTTTATATTTCTAAGGCACTCAAATTGTTCAGAGAAATCATAAAAACAGTCTTTCCATGAAGGCTGTCCTCCAAAGGAACATGTGCCCCACCCGCAAAGGGAGAGTCTAGAGAAATTGTCAGCAGGTACTGTGATGAAACGTGAAGAAATACTGGCATAAGACTAGATCATTTCAAGAAAATCTTTGAAAAAAATAAAATAATGCAATTATTTAATTACTTAGGTGACTTCTCAGAAAGAAGAAAAATGCCCAAAATAATGCAGAAATATTGCTTCTTGACAAGAACACTACACAATAAATGCAAGCAATAAAGACGGAACAGTGTCAAGAAATGTTGATATTGAATAAAAAAATATGAGAAGCATGGGGAAGAGTATGATTCTCCAATTGGTAATTACACTATAATAAAGAATGTAGCAAGACAGGGTGAGAAGTCACAACACAATAATTAAGTAAAGTCGGTGTTAGTTGACCTCCTACCAAAATAAAGGCAATTTTGATAAGGACCTATTATAAAAGAACACTTGAATACTCTTCTTAAGTGTTATTTAAGGACAATAAGAGATAATTTGAGGGGCAAAGTAGAAGGGATCAGTATGGCCAGTTCACAGAAGAGTCTAACTAATCTTTATAATCCAAAATAAAATTATAGAATTAGTTTTCTGGCTTGAAGAATTTAATGTATTAGTTTACTACATTTCCAGTCTTATGGTAATAATTGAATCTGAGAGCTCTCTGTTCATTTCTGGTTAGATGGTTTAGTACAGGCATATATCCAATTGAAGTGATATATCATTAAATCACACACTTTAAATATTTTTAAACTTGAAAAACATTCTTTCAGAAAAGAAATATATAAACACCCTAATATGAACTTATAGCATGAATTCTAATTGTTCTTAATAATAAAAAGTTGGAGTCAGCTATCAGAGAGTTAAATTAGGATCAGAGAAGCAGAGTGGCTCTTACCTCTACCAATGCTCAGACCAAAGGGGCGATCCTGACCTTAGGCTTCCTCCTCAGAATGCAGCCTCAGACTGACTCCCTCAAACTTCACTGTTCCTCAGACTGCAGTGAGTTCCTATCTCCTCCTTTCTTATATTTCTCTCTTCACCCAGACATATGACTCCTGTTCTCACCTCCCTAGTGCTGGTATTAAAGGAGTGTGATCCCAAGTGATGGGGGCACATTGTTCGGTTTATTTATTTATTTATTTTTTGTTTCTGTTTTTCGAGACAGGGTTTCTCTGTGGTTTTGGAGCCTGTCCTGGAACTAGCTCTTGTAGACCAGGCTAGTCTCTAACTCACAGAGATTTGCCTCTGCCTCCCAAGTGCTGGGATTTAAGGCGTGCGCCACCACCGCCCGGCAAGTTCTGTTTCTTTTAAGACAGGACCAATTTTGAGTTGCCTTGAACTAGCAGAGATCTGTCTGTCCCCCAAGCCCTAAGAGTAAAGGTATGTGATGCCAATGTCTGGTCTCTAGTGACAGCTCTGCATTCTGATCTTCTGGCAAGCTTTAGTTGATAAACCACACGAGTTTAAACCTCAAATCTAAAAATATTAATGCAAGACAAAGAAAATGATGATAAGGTTAATGTAGTACATATATATGCATACATACATATATACATACATACACACTTATTGTATATGTGTGTGTGTATACAAAAGGTTTCCCCTTTATTCTAGGGGAATAAATAAATAAAATGTTGCTAAAATAGTACTTTTAATCAAATAATAAGAAGTCAAATGACAGAATATGATGACACAATGATGGCACTGAGAAAAACAAATCAAAATGAAAAAACCTAAAAAGTTTAAAATTGGTTTTACGTATTTTAACGATACTATGGATTTCCAATGTAGACTAAGGACTGGAGACTCTCCAGGAATAATCTAAACCCTTAGAGCGAGAAAGAATCTTCTTAGGCATTCAGCCACAAGACATCAGTAGCTCCCAGTTTCTTAGATCTTCTCATGTACAGGTAGCCATTGTTGGGTTACTCAGCCTGTATAGTGTAAACTAATTTAGTAGATATGGTTTGTCATTGATTAATTTAATCTATCAGTTGTGTCCATCTCGAAAATTCAGCACGTAGTATAGATAAATTATAAAATAAAGTTTGTTCCAGCAAATTAATGAGTGTTTAAAGTGTACAAATAAATAGAAATTGTAGAAAGATCTTATTTAAACCCGATTTAAAAAAAAACAGTTTTTCATTTTTCTCAGTTTGTAATAATTTTCATATACATAACAAATTCACACTGTCCTAGGTCTTTGG
>NW_026068023.1:3928091-3937228 GCF_014885135.2 Alexandromys fortis | reverse complement strand
GGTGTTAGTTGACCTCCTACCAAAATAAAGGCAATTTTGATAAGGACCTATTATAAAAGAACACTTGAATACTCTTCTTAAGTGTTATTTAAGGACAATAAGAGATAATTTGAGGGGCAAAGTAGAAGGGATCAGTATGGCCAGTTCACAGAAGAGTCTAACTAATCTTTATAATCCAAAATAAAATTATAGAATTAGTTTTCTGGCTTGAAGAATTTAATGTATTAGTTTACTACATTTCCAGTCTTATGGTAATAATTGAATCTGAGAGCTCTCTGTTCATTTCTGGTTAGATGGTTTAGTACAGGCATATATCCAATTGAAGTGATATATCATTAAATCACACACTTTAAATATTTTTAAACTTGAAAAACATTCTTTCAGAAAAGAAATATATAAACACCCTAATATGAACTTATAGCATGAATTCTAATTGTTCTTAATAATAAAAAGTTGGAGTCAGCTATCAGAGAGTTAAATTAGGATCAGAGAAGCAGAGTGGCTCTTACCTCTACCAATGCTCAGACCAAAGGGGCGATCCTGACCTTAGGCTTCCTCCTCAGAATGCAGCCTCAGACTGACTCCCTCAAACTTCACTGTTCCTCAGACTGCAGTGAGTTCCTATCTCCTCCTTCCTTATATTTCTCTCTTCACCCAGACATATGACTCCTGTTCTCACCTCCCTAGTGCTGGTATTAAAGGAGTGTGATCCCAAGTGATGGGGGCACATTGTTCGGTTTATTTATTTATTTATTTTTTGTTTCTGTTTTTCGAGACAGGGTTTCTCTGTGGTTTTGGAGCCTGTCCTGGAACTAGCTCTTGTAGACCAGGCTAGTCTCGAACTCACAGAGATTTGCCTCTGCCTCCCAAGTGCTGGGATTTAAGGCGTGCGCCACCACCGCCCGGCAAGTTCTGTTTCTTTTAAGACAGGACCAATTTTGAGTTGCCTTGAACTAGCAGAGATCTGTCTGTCCCCCAAGCCCTAAGAGTAAAGGTATGTGATGCCAATGTCTGGTCTCTAGTGACAGCTCTGCATTCTGATCTTCTGGCAAGCTTTAGTTGATAAACCACACGAGTTTAAACCTCAAATCTAAAAATATTAATGCAAGACAAAGAAAATGATGATAAGGTTAATGTAGTACATATATATGCATACATACATATATACATACATACACACTTATTGTATATGTGTGTGTGTATACAAAAGGTTTCCCCTTTATTTTAGGGGAATAAATAAATAAAATGTTGCTAAAATAGTACTTTTAATCAAATAATAAGAAGTCAAATGACAGAATATGATGACACAATGATGGCACTGAGAAAAACAAATCAAAATGAAAAAACCTAAAAAGTTTAAAATTGGTTTTACGTATTTTAACGATACTATGGATTTCCAATGTAGACTAAGGACTGGAGACTCTCCAGGAATAATCTAAACCCTTAGAGCGAGAAAGAATCTTCTTAGGCATTCAGCCACAAGACATCAGTAGCTCCCAGTTTCTTAGATCTTCTCATGTACAGGTAGTCATTGTTGGGTTACTCAGCCTGTATAGTGTAAACTAATTTAGTAGATATGGTTTGTCATTGATTAATTTAATCTATCAGTTGTGTCCATCTCGAAAATTCAGCACGTAGTATAGATAAATTATAAAATAAAGTTTGTTCCAGCAAATTAATGAGTGTTTAAAGTGTACAAATAAATAGAAATTGTAGAAAGATCTTATTTAAACCCGATTTAAAAAAAAACAGTTTTTCATTTTTCTCAGTTTGTAATAATTTTCATATACATAACAAATTCACACTGTCCTAGGTCTTTTGGAAAGTTTTCAAAAGGTCATGTTTTCAGAGACAAACATGGAACATATGTTTAGCAATCATTTCTCCACAAGAAAGCATTTAGTGAGGTCTGGTAGGATATATGACGTGCAGTCTACATCATAAGACAATCTATGGCTCCCACAGAGAACTACTATGATAAATAAAAAGAGCTCTCAGTTACATATCACAAAAATGTAATTGGGGTTCTTCCCAGTGATAAGTGACCTCTTTTTAAAAGAAGCAAACATGTTCAAATTGAGAAAAAAAATACAGAAAACTTCATGTGTGTGTGTGTGAAAGAGACAGAGAGAGAGAGAGAGAGAGAGAGAGAGAGAGAGAGAGAGAGAGAGAGAGAGAGAGAGAGAGGAATATTCTCTGAAGTTAGCTCTTACCATGGTTGATGTACGTACATTTCAGTCATTGAGTTTTATTACTAATTCCCCAATGGCATTGATTTTTCATTAAGTCACTGATCTTCACTACCATTGCCTATTAGATTCTATTATTATAAATTATGAATTTTGATATGATGGAAACAAAAACACCACTGGATAAGTGGCTCACTTTCCATCTAGGAACTTGATATTGGATTTCTAATCTGTTTTAGAACTGCACGTTCATGCTTTTTACCTAAACCCACCCTAAGATCCTTGAGTTGAAATTCCTTTCCTTTAATATGTACGACAGGGCTAAGTGATAGGAACTTTGGGAAGTAACTGAGGTTAAGTGAGAACAAAAGGTCTTAACCAATCAATGGAATTATTTTCTTTATAAGACTTTATGAGATGCCTGCTTCCTCTTCAAGCCATGTGAAGATACAATGGAAAGATGTTCATCTAAAAATAAACAGTGGTTCACTTGACTCTAAATATGCCTTAGTCTTGATGTTTTCCTTTTCAAACTCTACAAATGTGAGGCTTATTGTTTATTGTTTAAGCTTACCAGTTCAATTGTATGTTGTATCATACAACAAGGAACCTAGTAACTAATTTTTAGCCACGAAAAGTCAACAATTATCACATGCTCTTATATGAAGTATATTTCCAGAGTCATCACACAATTGTCTTTATTCTCTGAGTTAATATATAATGAAGCAGTATATTTATTTGGGAATAGCCTAAAATCATGCTGTAATATTTTGACAAGCAATGCTAAAGGGTGAATAATTAAAACTTGGAAACTAGTAGGGTGTGATATATTTCTGTGCATATGAGTGTGTGTATATATTTATCATTATTAAGTCTTTGTGCTCATGTGTTTGTATGTGTAAGTTTCAATCTTTGAAAATAGTCTTTTGTATGAGAAAACCTAGGTGTTTTCTGCAGGAAATTTCTGATCTTTAGAAATAATTTACTATTTCATGGTAAACAACATCTGTTAGTTAATTTGAAAAATATAAGTCCAACGTTTCAGGAATAGATAAAGCACAATGATGAGAAAATTTTTTAAAAAAAAATCTTACAGATTTTTGTTTTAACACAAAGCAAATACAAGATCATTATAAAACAGAATAAGAGCAGAGCAACAAAATAAATATCATCTTTAATTTTACTATCTGATATAACCAACCAGATTGCTTTGATATATTCTCAGAATTAGAGAAGGGAGAAGATGGAAGGGAAGGAGGGAGAGACAGAGTGAGGTGAGAGAGATTGGTTCTTAACATATATGAACTCTAAACTAAACATGAAGGCAGAGAAATTGAGGGAAAAACTATACAATAGAAATAGAGTGCTGGATATTACAAACATGCTTCTATGGATGTAGCTGAAACAATACCCTTGTGGTACGATTGAGCATCATTTCAGTATATGCCCAAGAGTGGTATTGCTGGATCCTGAGGTGGGTTGATTACCGATTTTCTGAGAATCTGCCATACTGATTTCCAGAGTGGTTGTACAAGTTTGCATTCCCACCAGCAATGCTCCCTAACTCTACATCCTCTCCGTGGTCTTTTTGATCTTAGTCATTCTTACAGTTGTAATGCAGAGTGTAAAGGAGATCACTTGTTTCCTGGCCGCCTGACAGCTCAGACGCGAAATAATCATACTGAAACTATATTATTTAACTCACTGCTTGGCCATTAACTCTAGATTCTTATTGACTAACTCTTATATCTTAATTTAACCCATTTCTAGTAATCTGTGTAATGCTATGAAGGCTGTGACTACTGGGTAAAGCTTTTGCTCCTGTGTTCAGCGGGGCTAAATGGCTTCTCACTAACTCCTTCTTCCAGCATTCAGATTAGATTTCCCTGCTTACCTGTATTCCTTGCACAAGCCCAAGAAAGTTTCTTTATTAACCAATGTTATTGACAGCATAAAGAGGAGAATCCCACATTAGTGTAACATAGAATCTCAGAGTTGTTTTAATTTCCATTTCTCTGATGGCTAAGGATGTTGAACATTTCCTTAAGCATCTTTCAACCATTTGAGATTCTTCTGTTGAGAATTCTCTATCTAGTTCT
This sequence comes from Alexandromys fortis, assembly GCF_014885135.2. NCBI lineage: Eukaryota > Metazoa > Chordata > Mammalia > Rodentia > Cricetidae > Alexandromys > Alexandromys fortis. The sequence continues at coordinate 3,932,940 of NW_026068023.1, read as the reverse complement.
GTACTCCATTTTTTCAATAGGATTATTTGAAACTTTGATGTCCAATTTCTTGAGTTCTTTATATAGTTTGGAGATCAATTTTTTGTCTGATGAGGGGTTGGCAAAGACTTTTTTCCATTCAATAGTCTGCTTTTTGTATTATTGAATGTGTTCTTTGCTTTACAGAAGCTTCTCAGCTTCAGGAGGTTTCAATTATTTATTGTTGCTTTCAGTGTCTGTGTTACTAATATTATGTTTTGTATGTTTTGTAAGTTGTCTCCAGTGCCCATGGATTGACGTCTACTTCCCACTTTCTCTTCTATCAGGTTCAGTATGGATGGATTTATATTGAGGTCACTAATCCATTTGGACTTGAGCTTTGTACATGGGGATAGATATGGATCTATTTGCATTTTTTTTTACATTCTGACATCCAGTTATGCCAACACCATTTGTTGAAGGTGCTTTCTCTTTTCTATGGTATAAGTTTGGCTTCTTTGTCAAAATCAGGTGTTCATAGGCAGGTGGATTAATATCTGGGTCTTCAGTTTGATTATTATTTTTTTTGGTCAACCTGTCTGTTTCTATGCTGATACCAAGATGTTTTCATTATTTTATTTTAATAGATCTTTATGTCAGAATGGTGATACCTCTGGAAGTTCTTTTATTTTACAGTAATTTTTTTTTTGGCTATCCTGTGTTTTTGTTTTGCTATATGATGTTTCGTATTTTTGTTTCAATGTCTGTGAAGAAATATGTTGGATTTTGATGGCTATTTCATTGAATCTGTAGATTTCTTTTGATAGGATTGTCATTTTTATTAAGTATATCCTACCTATCGAAGAGTGTGGTGGATCTTTCCATTTTTTGATATCTTCTTCAATTTCTTTCTTCAAAGACTTAAAATTTTTGTTGAACATATCTTTCATTTCTTTGGTTAGTGTTACTCCAAAATATTTTATGTTAATTTTGGCTATTATGAAAGGTGATGTTTCTCTGATTTTTCAGTTTATATATAAGAGTGCTACAGATTTTTTTAGTTGATTTGTATTCAGTCATATTACTGAAAGTATTTATCTGCTGTAGGAGTTCCCTGGTAGAGTTTTTGGTGTCATTTATATATAGTATCATATAATCTTCAAATAACTGGAAAAATCCTAGATACCCCTCAACCGAACAATGAATAAAGAAAATGTGGTTCGTGTCTACAATGGAGTACTACTCAGAGGAAAAAAAAATGACATCTTGAAATTTGCATGTCAATAGATGGAACTAGAAAGAACTATTCTGAGTGAGATAACCCAGACCTAAAAAGATGAACATGGTATTACTTACTTATTAATGGATACTAGCTATAAAGCAATTATAATCAATGACCCTTGAGAAGCTAAGTAACAAGGTGAACCCTAAGAAAAACTTGTATATATTTCACCTGGAAAGGAGGAATAGACAAAATTGCCAGACAAAATTGGGAGCATGGGAGTAGGGGTACATAGAAAGGAGAAGCAGGGTGGAGAACTTGGGGGAACAGAATATTTGAGATGGATGAAGGACAAGATGAGAGCAAAGAAGGAGATATTTTGATTTATGGAGCAATTATGGGGCTAGCAAGAAACTTAGTACTAGAGAAATTACCATGAATCCATAAAGATGACCCCAGCTAAGACCTAAACAATAGAAGAGAGGGTACCTGAACTGGCTTTGCCCTGTAGTCAGATTGATGAATATCTTAAATGTTACCATAGAACTTTCATCCAGCAAATGATGGAAACAAAGGCAGAGATCCACAGGGTAGCACTGGGCTGAGCTCCCAAAGTCTAGTTGTAGTGGGTGAGAGAGAATATAAGCAAAGACGTCAAGACCATGATGTGACTACCCACTGAAACAGTTTACTTGAGCTCATCAACTGCAGACAGACAGAGAAGGAACCAGCATAGAACCAAAGTAGAATCTGAATGTGGGTGGCAGTTCTATGGCTGGGGCAGACTGTGGGGCCACTGGCAGTGACACCAGGATTTATCCCTACTGATTGCACTGGTATTTTAGAAACCATTCTATTTGGGTGACTACTTTTCTCAGCGTAGATACAATAGGGAGGGCCTTGGACCTTACCCAAATTAATGTGCCTTACTCTCTGAGGAGTGGATGGGGGGGTTCTGGAGGGTATAATTGGAGGACGGTAAGGAGTGGGAACTGGGATTGGTATGTAAAATGACATAAGACATAAAATAAAGATATAGGGTTTATAAGACCTAAATTGCAATAATAGTAATAAAAACTAATGCTCAGAAAATAAATGATCAAAAATAATCATGCACAGAGGTTCAATTAAAGCACACAATATTTTTTAAAAGAGAATCATCTTCTCAGGTGGGACACAAGAGGGAAAATAAGCTGAAACCTTAAGTACATAAATATACATAACTTCAGAAAATTGTATTGTAATCAGAGTCTTGAAAAGTGCATCTGGCAGCTTTTACTCATGCTAAGGTCTTATCTGAATGTTTTATTTCCTAAACATAGAAGTCTACATTTCTATTTTACTAAAATAAAAGTTAGCAAATATTTTAAATGGAACTGGAAATATAGCCATATTAGCTTGTTGAAAACCAAGCATGAATTTGTAGATAGCACTTGAGATAGTTATTTTTAAATTATTCTAAGCTCATTGAATCCCCCTCTTCTGCCAGATGCTCTAGCCTTTGAACACTTTGCACAACTCATAAAAAATGTTATTTTATATCTGCAACATTTTGAAACACGTCTATTCCAAAATTGAGCTTCAGCATCTTATGTGAACAAAGTTTTCCTAAATAGATTTTGGCATGTTTGATTGCTGAGCCCGAATTTACTTTCCTGTCTTGGAACACAACCATCTGAATTAAAGCATACCTGTTTCTTCAACATCAATTCTATTAACTTTCCATTTTTTCATTGCCTCACCAAAATGAGTTGTATCACTTTCTCACTAACAAAAACACTGGTTCTATTTTATTTACTTTCCTATGAAAACAAGATGAACTTTGAATAATATTTTATAATCAAATAATAAAAATTTGAATAGGGAATAAAACTCATTAATGTAGTCTATCAATCTAATTTACCAATAAATTGAATTATGTCAAGCAAGTGTCAAAAACTTATAAAATGAAAACTGTGTCTTTTCCTTCAGAATATGTACAGTAACATTTTAAATAACATTTGTAATAACAGAGTTTTGAAATCCATCTTTGTCTTGAAAATTCTTCTATATTCAAGATCATTCAAGTACAGAACAGCAGAAAACTTTTTTTAGGTTTCCATATATAGATCCGAACACTCTTTTGTTCTCAAAAGAACTAATTGGGGTCAGTGTGACCCACACTGAAGATAAAATAATCACTATTTTGAAGAGAAAACACTTTATTTAAATTTTAAATAAAAGACTATTGAATAAAGATGCCTAGTTAGCAAAACTTAATTTTATACTTAAAAAATTGATGTAGAAATGCTTGTCTTAAGGTCTTCACAATGCAACTGGGTACATAACAGAATCCACCATGGACAGGGTGTTTATTTCCATCTGCAAAACCCATACCTAAGAAATAATATCCAAAGTGATATTTTTAAGGTGAAATGACATACAGGGAGAAATGATTGTCTATATATTGTGGTTTATATATGGATAATTCCATAGGTTCAATTTGAAGTTCCTAGTTGGTGGAAATATTTAGAGAGCCGGCAGAAGTCTATAAGTGATATAGTAAGTTTGTTGCTGGATCAGTCTCCTTATTGATTTTTTTAACCCAAAGACATTCTTTTTTATTGTTTTATTGAGATATACATTTTCTCCCCTCCCCTTCCTTCCTTCTCTCTCCCCTTCTACCCTCACCCATAACCACCATGCTCCCAATTTACTCAGTCGATCTTGTGTTTTTCACCTTCCTACTTAGATGCATGTATGTCTCTCTTAGGATCGTCTTTGTTGTCTAGTTTCTCTGGGGTTGTTGAATGAAGGTTTTTTTTTTCTTTATTTTATATCTAACAATCACTTATGAGTAAATACATTTTATATTTGTCTTTCTCGACTGGGTCACCTCACTCAATGTGTTTTTTTTTCTTCCTTCAATTTGCTTGCAAATTTCAAAAACTCATTATTTTTTTACCACTATTTAGTACTCCATTGTATAAATGAACAACATTGTATTTATCCATTCCTTTATTGAGGAACATCTAGGTTTTTTTCCAGGTCCTGGTTATTACAAATAATGTTGCTGTGAACATATTTGATCACATGTCTTGTGGTATGATTGAGCATCTTTTGGGTATATGCCCAACAACAGCAATGCTGGGTTTTGAGGTATATTGTTTCCTAATTTTCTGAGAAATCTCCATACTGATTTCCAAAGGGACTGTACAAGTTTGCACTCCCACTGGCAATAAAGAGGCATTACCCTTACCCTACATCAGCTCCAGCATAAACCATCACTTGTGTTTTTGTCCTCAGCTATTCTGAAAGATAAAAAATGGAATTTCAGAGTTTTTCTGATTTGCATTTCCCTGATGCCTAAGAATATTGAACATATCCTTAAGTGTCTTTCAGCCCTTTTAGATCCATCTGTTGAGAGTTCTCTGTTTATTTCTGTACCCCATTTTTTACTGGATTATTTGTTATTTTGATATCAAGTTTCTTGAGTTCTTTGTATATTTTGGGGAGTAGTCCTCTGTCCAATGTGGTGAAGATCCTTTCCTCATCTGTAGGCTGACATTTTGTCTTGTTGAGCATATCTTTGCTTTACAGAAGCTTCTCAGTTTCAGAAGGTCCAATTTATTTTATTTATTTTTTTATTTTTATTTTTATTTATTTATTTATTTATTTATTTATTTATTT
>NW_026068023.1:3923931-3927900 GCF_014885135.2 Alexandromys fortis | reverse complement strand
TTTTTTTTTTTTTTTTGAGGTCTTTGATCTATTTGAACTTGAATTTTGTGCATGACAATAGATACATGTCTATTTTCATATTTCTACATGTTGATATTCAGTTATAGTAGCATCATATGTTAGATATGCTTTCTTTTTTGTAGTATATTTTTAATTCTTTGTCAAAAATCAGGAGTTTTGTTTGATATCTGGGTCTTTGATTTGATTCTGTGGGTCATCCTGACTGTTTTTATGCCAATTCCAGGCTGTTTTCATAACTGTAGCTCTATAGTAGATTTTGAAATCCAGGATTATGATGCGTCTAGAATTTGTTTGGTTGTACAAGCTGTCTTGGGTTTTTATTTTTCTGCATAAAGTTGTATATTATTCTTTTGAGGTCTGTGAGAATTTTGCTGGGATTTTGATGGATATTGCATTGAATATGAAGATTGCTTTTGGCAAGTTCTCCATTTTTACTATGTTACTTCTACCTACCCAAGAGCATTGGAGATCTTTCCATATTCTGGTTTCTTCTTCAGTTTCTTTCTTCAAAGTTTTAAAGTGTTTGTTATATAGGTCTTCAACTTATTTAGTTAGCATTATCACAAGGTATCTTATGTTATTTGTGACTATTGTGAAGGGTGATGTTCCTCTGATTTTTTTGTTGGTCAATTTATTATTGAAATAAAGGAGGCTACTTATTCTTTTTTTTTGAGTTAATCTTGTGTCCTACTACATTACTGATAGTTTTTATGAGTTGTATGACTTCCCTGGTAGAATTTTTGGTGTCAATTAAGGTTACTATCATATGATATTAGTTAGACCTCTTCTTTTCTGATTTGTATCCCCTTGATCTCTTTTTATTGTCTTCTTTCTTTAGCTAGAACTTCAATTATTATACTGAATAGATATGGAGAGAGTGGACAACCTTGTCTTGTTCATAATTTCAGCTTTGAGTTTCTCTCCATTTAGTTTGATGTTGGATTTTGGCTTGCTGTATGTTGCCTTTATTATGTTTAGGTATGTTCCTTTTATCTCTGTACTCTCCAAGACTTTTATCATGAAGTAGTGTTGAATTTTGTAGAAGGCTTTTTCAACATCTAATGGTATGATCATATGGCTTTTTTCTTTCAGTTTGTTTGTATTTTAGATTACATTGACAAATTTATATGTTGAACCATCCCTACATCTCCGGTATGAAGCCTACTTGGTTGTACTGAGTGATTTTTCTAATATATTCTTGGATTCAATTTGCCAGTATTTTTTTGAGTATTTTTTCATCAATGTTTATGAGTAAGATTGGTTTGTAATTCTATTTTCTAGTAGTGTCTTTGTGTGGTTTGGCTATCAGGTTTGCCTCTTAAAAATAAGTTTGGCATTGTTCCTTTTGTTTCTATTGTGTGGAACAATTTGAGGAGTATTGGTATTACTTGTAGAATTATTCACTGAAACCATCTGATTCTGGGCTTCTTTGGTTAGGAGAATTTAGTGAATGTTTCTATTTCCTTAGTAGTTATTTATATATGTAATTTGTTTATGTGGTCTTGAGATAATTTTGGTAAGCAATATTTATCTAGAAAATTGTGCATTTCTTTTAAGTTTTCCAATTTTATGGAGCACAGGTTTTTGATATAAGGTGGTCCCCTTATTTAATGCTTTCCAGTCACCATGAAGAAAAGAGAACCCTCTTTCATAGCTTCTTTATTCACTTTGGGTGGCATCTGTGAACTGAAGTCTGAAACCATAAGTTAAAATAATCCTTCATCTTTTGAATTATTCTTTTGGCTATTTGGTCACAGTGACAAAAAGTTTGACTAATATGATATTCTTCATGCTATGTCATCTAATTTGTCCTGTTATGCCAGTGATAACAGTAACACACACACATGAATACCAGAAAGTGGAGACAGTCCTGTAAGAAGTACATGAACTCATGGAAGTGTCCTGAGATCTATGTAATGTGGAAGGCTGGAGGAGTTTTCAGGCTTATGTAATAAAAGGCTATAACTTTATGAAGAAGGTATTATCTTCTTCATAATGAGGACACCACAGAAAGCAAGATCACAAGAAAAGAACCCTACGCTTTTTTTTTTCCAGAGTACATGCATATAACATAACAAAGCGCATTCAGGTAAGATATCATTTATGAACTTTTAAAAGCTGCATTGTTGAGCAGTTAAGTATTGTGGTCCTATTGTTTTATGCAAAGTAGAACTTGCTAATACTAAAACCAGATATTTAGACAAAAAAGTCTCTAAGCAAAATGTTATAGGAGTATCCTGACTGATATTAACTAGTTATAACCTAAGTCAAGCACAAAATTAACTTACAGATAGAATTGGTAAGCAACCCTGAGCAAGAAATGCAGACAATTTTCAGTCTATTCTTATTGAAAATAATGAAAGACGCCTTTTCAAAGGGTCTATAAAACATATGTCCCTATCTGTATTTGACAAATGACTAGACACTCATGTGAAAGAATGCAGGGGCTATCACTCAAGACAAAAGAAGAATGACCCAAATGTCATTCAGAGCTTCCCAGAGCTTTTGACTTCATATTGGAACCCTGTGTCTCTGTTCAGGTTACAGACTGTTTCAACATCAGGCTATCTTTTTGTTCAAGTGCATCAGGATCTATGCTCTTTTCATGGACTCCCCAGAAAAATAGAATATTTAGCCTTTCTAATCAATTCAGTTTCATTCCATTGTTATGACAAAACACTCTGACCAAAAAAAAAAAATGGAAGAGGAAAAACTGTCTTTGTCTTACACGTGTGAGTTACACGTGTCATTGAAGGAAGTCTACGAAAGGACTCATGGCAGAACACCCAGAGTGGTAAACCATGGAAGAATGCTTCTTGCTTTCTCACACACTGACTTCCTTACACTTAGTTATCTTTCTTCTATAACCCTTAAACCATTTGGGTTTGCCATTCCCTTCTGCATATGTGTTCCTTTTGTTGGTTGATAAATAAAGCTATTTCAGTCAATGGCTTAGCAGAGTAAAGCCAGACAGGAAATCTGAACAGAGATATATAGAGAAAATAGGCAGAGTCATACACCATATAGCTACCAAAGGAGAAGGATGCCAGCACATACCAGTAGATCACAACTTTGTGGCAATAAACAGATGAATAAAAATGGTTTAACTGAAGATATGAAAGGTAGCTAGGAATATGCCTAAGACATTAACCAAATAGTGTAGTCAATTTAGTTTCTATGTGATTATTTGGGTCTGGGCATCCTGGAAGCATAGGTGCAGCTTCTGCATAAAAAAAAAAATGGCACCCACCACCTGGAACATGAATTCACATAATACCTAAAAAGTTTTTTTTAAAAGAGGGCTTCTAGACCCACGAAAATAGGAGACAAGAGCAGTTGTATTTTTTTTTTTCAGATAGGCAAGGTTGTGGACCTCAAGCAGAGGAGCAGTTCCTTTACTTGATTCTAGAGGGGCTTGCAGGTGTCCAGGGAGATGTCCCCAGCTAGTACCTTGGGCAACTGAGGAGAGGGAACCTGAAATGACCCTATCCTATAGCCATACTGATGAATATCTTGCATATCACCTTAGAACCTTCATCTGGCGATGGATCGAGATAGAGACAGAGACCCACAGTGGAGCACTGGACTGAGCTCCTAAGGTCCAAATGAGGAGCAGAAGGAGGGAGAACATGAGCAAGGAAGTCAGGACCACGAGGGGTCCTGCACTGTGACAGTAGAACTGATCTATTGGGAGCTCGCCAAAGCCAGCGGGACTGGGACTGAATAAGCATGGGATGAAACCGGACTTTCTGAACATGGTGGACAATGAAGGCTGATGAGAAGTCAAGGACTAGCACTAGGTTTCGATCCTAATGCATGAACTGGCTTTGTGGGAGCCTAGGATGTTTGGATGCTCACCTTCCTGGACCTGGATAGAAGTGGGAGGACCTTGGACTTCCCGCAGGGTAGGGAGTCAGGGGGAATGGAGTGCTGGGAGGGGGAGAGGAG
>NW_026068023.1:3906391-3923861 GCF_014885135.2 Alexandromys fortis | reverse complement strand
GGAGGGGAGTGGGGAGAGGGGGAGCGGAGTGGGGGGAAGGGGCGAAGTGTGGGGGGAGGGAAATGGGAAACTGGGAGGAGGCAGAAATTTTTTTCAACAACTAAAAAAAATAAACAACAACAACAAAAAGAAATGGCTTTCTGGTTCGCATGGCAGCATGAACAGCTCTGGCTATTTTGGGAGATCTGGCTATGGAGCAGTTAAATATGACTTATGATCAGAGTGTTACAAGTTGCTTAATGGCAACTAGACCCACTGTGTCCCTGGAACTGGGGTGCTGAGTATGGCTCCCAGAGTTGGTGATAAATATCCCTCCACCATGTTGGATGGGGCACAGCCAAAAGGCAGGGCTGTGGAATTTGTCCTTGCCACTCTCACTTAGCATTAGAAAGAAAGCGCTCCTTGTCAGAAAATGGTTAAAGATACACAAAAAGACATATTCAGATGAAAATGACTTCTGAATGTGTCACAGTGTGAATGTGAATGTGATCCACTTTTAATTACATTGGTGGGTTTTCTAGATATAAAGAGTAAAGAAAGGGTACAGACAGTCATAGATTAAAGGAGTAAAGATAATAAATATTAAAAAGTAATAGACTAAAAAAGTAAGCCATGTAAAAATGGAAAATACACAGAGAATGTGGATTATGCATATTGTTTTCTTTTCTTTGAATTTTTTGACTGTTAGTGAGCTAACTGCAGATGGGCATTTGATTCTGGGGGCTACTAAACTAACCCGACAAATATATTTTAAAAGTATTTTAACTTCAAAATTTGAGTATAAGTATATGTTGATGTGGGAGTCCCCTCTGTGTGCTGTGATCGATTACCATTAATGAAAAAAGAAACTGCTTTGGACCTATAGCAAGGCAGAACTTAGGTAAGCAGGGAAAGCTAGGCTGAAAGCTGGGAGAAAGAAGGGTAAACTCAGAGGAATGCCATGGAGCTGCCAGAGACAGACGCTGGTCAGAACTTCAGCCAGTAAGCCACAGCCACATGGTGATGCACAGATTAGTAGAAGTGGCTTAAATTAATATGTAAGAGTCAGTCAATAGGAAGCTAGAGCTAATGGACCAAGCAGTGATTTAATTAATGCAATATCTGTATGATTATTTCAGGGTGAACAGCCAGGAACCAACAAGCAGCCTCCATACAATGTTATTTTGGAAACGAGGTTCTGCTTTTGTTTCCAGAGAAAATGAAAATCTGTGGATTCCTTCCAGGCTTATGTGGTCTGATATAAACAAGACCCCCTAAAAGATGTCTATGAATGCTAAAAATACTTCACCTAACAAACAGCAGGAAATAGTTTGGAGAAAACTATACCCAGATTCCCAAAAATGTCTGTTTATAAATTTTTGTTTTTATTTAAATTGAGTTGATTATAAATGATGAATGATCACAGTCAGTTTTTAAAAATAATAATGGGGATATGATATAGAGATAAATACTTTGCATTAGTATCGGTCTTGGTCTATTGATACAAATTTAAGGTCAATTTTGTCATACTTTATGTGTATGTCTGCTCTTGTTTAAAGTATTTTGTTTGTGTAGTTCACTTAATAGTCAAACTTTTAATTACATTGGTGGATTTTCTAGATATACAGAGATATTTCAGTTAGATAGATAATCTTTAATACTTTAAACACTTACAGAATATGGCATTTAAACTCTTTTAAGAACTCAGACTTTTCTCAATGGTTAAACATGTCTGCTTCTTGCAGCACCAATTGCTTTAGAGAAGTGGATAGATGTTAAAGATATTTGTTATGGAAATTGCCTTCAATATGACATCATTTAGGCAATCATTTAGGCAAGAAACTGCTTTTGCTTGGACTGCTTGATGGTATGTTGTACGAACTGGACATGCAGTACCTACAGAAAAATGACTATGAACAATTCAAAAGATTGTATAGTCCTTTAGTATTCCTGTTCAGAAAAGAAATTGCCAGACATTCTAGATGACACAGAAGAAAGTAACTGACACACTGCCAATATATGTGGAAAAGTCTTTCAAATGTCCTGTTTCATGAAAAAGTTCTGGCAGATACTATGGGCCTGTAGGCTGAATATGGATGCCCCAACATTACAGAAGAACTTCTGGTGATTATCCAGGCATCAATATGTCTCTGTCAATTCTAGAATTTTGGAAATTGCTTATATTGTACTTCTTGTTTACTCAGGTAATATTATTTCCCTTCTCAGGTCTTTGGTGCAATTGAAGGCTAGATAGATTGTCTTATTTACTTTCTTCTCATGACTTAGCCAAGCCATTTGTAATACAAAACTTAGACTCTTTAGGATAGAATAACTATTCAAACATTTAGCATATGTTTCTTATTTTTTGCTCCTCATGTTGGTTGTAATTCGAATTTTTGTGTAGTTTTTGCTTCTTCTTTTCCCTGGATACTTGAGACTTGTTCTTATTGTATATAATTTCTATTAGGCTTAGAACTCTCCTATTTTGGCAAAAGTGAGAGGTGTGTGGGAACTCTTTCAGCCAATAGCCCTCAAGATATGGCCCAATTTGGGTGTGGTCTCGTGTACTATAAGTACAGATAGAAAGGTGTGCTGCCCCTTTTCTGCTTGGTTGCAGTTCCCAGCACATGTAGAGGATGGTGGATTGCTACCCTTACTGTGAGTTTATGTTCCAAAATATAAACCTTTGTTACACTCCATCCCAGGCTATTGTGGAATTTTTTGATACTACTACAATTGTGGATCCACATGGCTGTAACTTGCTGGGCTATCCTGTATTAGTTAATAATAAAAAAAAAATCCCTCACATATATATTCACAGATCAAATTGATCCAGGCAGTTCTTTAATCTTGGTTTTCTTCTCAATTAATCTAGGATGTGCCAGACTGACAGAACTAACAAGGGTAGTCAGTTTTCTTAAACTTCAATCTTTAACGGGATTTCCCTTACTCTGAATTAGATTTTTGGGACCAGTCATATTTTCATCTTTCCCATCACTCCCTTTTGGAACAGGATGTCTTTTCTATGTTTGTACCTCCACTGAAGCATGGAGCATGTTTGGCTTCACAGGTTTGTAGCTGGATAAGAATTTGCTTTTAGATGAATCAAACATTGAGCTTCACTGCATTTGACTTAGATAGTAAAGTGATGAACTTAGAGTTAATGCCTGAACAAGTTAAGATTTTGGGCATTATTGGGAAGAAATTAATACTCTGGCATATGTGAAAAGCTAGACAATTAGGGGAATAGACTAGAAGGTCATGGTTTAATTTTCTTCTCAATGTACAAATTTTGTATGGAAATCAAATTACCAAATGATAGTGGAATAGGGGGCCACTGAGAAGTATTCAGGATATCAAGGCTGAGCTGGGACCACTAGTGCCATTGTAAGAGCAGACCCCAAGCTTTTCTGAAATATGAGAAGGCAAAAAGAAAGTCTTATGTGGAGCAGAAAGTCAGTCCCCATCAGAGAGGTATCTGCTGTAACTTTGTTGTTGCTTGGGGGCTTTTATTAAATAGTTTACTCAGGCCTCTGAAAATTCTATTATAGGAGAAAAGGAGACTTAGTCCTATTCATTCTGTCAAAAATCCTGGTTCACCCTAGCTGCTACGTCTACCAGTTGCTCTATTTAAATGTGTTTCTAAATAGGATTCTTTATGTAACAGATATGTTAACAATAATATTTGCTCAGCAAATGGTCTTTTAACATTCCCTGTTGCATCTCTAGGACAGGACAATTTGCTGATAATCTTTCATTTTAGTTGTGGGGAACCTTTTTTTTTTTTAGTTTAAATTACTCTTCTAATCTACACAAAAGAATGCTATTTGTCTATGTCTCATGCTATTAGCCATGACACAGAAGCAGATTTTGTGGTCTGATATATGGGACCCCTAAGTAGTGAGACATTAGCTGTAACATTTTGTTACGCATTATTTATACCTTCCCAATGGTAAAGATGGCTGGCTTTCATTGCTTCTTCCACTTCCTCTTTATCCTTTTCCTGCTCTTCTTTCTTCCTTGCCCTAGTGTTTATGATACTGACTTAACAGCTTCATTTGGTCCAGATCCTTCCTAAGACTTGTTCTTCACTCTGCTTTGCTTCTTTTTTACCTCTGGATTGGATCTTCATGTCAGCTCTCAAACCTGTTTTCTTTATCACTTGTTGAAGCAGACATCACACGCATTTCCTTGAAGATATTTGGATCAAATGCTGTCTCACTTTGCAATTTAATGATATTTGAAAAACAAAGGGGAACATTTACTAGCTTCATAGTCAATAATACATGAATCTGCTTTGAAAATAATCATGTCTATGATTCAGCTGGTATAATCTCTCACTTGGTGCCCTTAAAATCTGTTCTTGACTTCAGCTGTTTTACATCAATAAACATCTCTCTGGTCAGCCTGTCATTACTACAGACATTATTTTTGGATCCTGCTTATCAAGCCATGCCTTTTTGATGTTCGCTTCTTTCATGCCTTCCTCCCTCTCCTCACACTTCCTATCATCATTCTGCTATAGATTCTACTGTCCTGCTGAGTAATCAAACAAATCTCTAGACACTGTAGTCTCGCTGCTCATCTCAGTAAAGGAAAAAAAAACAAATAACAGCTGCTGAAATTGTGACTGTCCTTCCTGGCTGTCAAATTTAGTGAAAACAGATGCTTCAAGGAGTTGTTTGTAATTCAAGCAGGCACAGAGTAGAAAAAGAAACCCTTTATTTGCTGAAACTAAAGACGTTTTGCTAGGTCAACTTAGCTTTCATTTACTCACTGGATAAAAGGAACGGTGTGTACTTATTGCCATATAGGTGACTGGCACTTCAATTCAGTTACAAGGTCTTAAACTAACAATGCTGCAGAGAGAATCCATGAAAAAAGTGTGTGTGTGTGTGTGTGTGTGTGTGTGTGTGTGTGTGTGTCTGTGTCTGTGTGGTTGTGCACGGACATGTGCGTGTGCATGTACCTTATAAGAAAAATGATTAAAATGGTTATACTGATATGTGGCATGCTTTAAAATGCCACGGATTCCTATAGAGAGGTAAGAGGGTTCTTATTTCTTTGTGCCTATATGTGGACAAGGGGTTTTAAACTACCAGAAAACAATTCAATGACCTATGGAGAGATGTCAGATCTTGTTAAGTGACCCTTCACAGGCTAATCACAACAAACTCTCACTCTTTCTTTTTTATTTCTTTTTTGGGGTATAGGAGAACCTCTATTTTACTTCATATACATTCATTGTTAAATTTTAATACAAAAAGAAAAAAATAGAACCTGACAAATGTTTAAAAAAAGTTTCTTTCAAATTGATTTTGCTCATTTTAGCCTGGTGCAGAATAAATGTCAAATTGTGCTGATATAGTCAAGAATGTGCATATACTTGTGTGTGTGTGTGTGTATGTGTGTGTGTGTGTGTGTGTGTACGTTTTCTGGTATATTCAAATATATTCATCCAAGTCTACAGTCGAGAACAACTTACCCTGACCATTTTGCATGCTTAAATTTTATCTGCCATGAACAATAAACTCATTCTTGTCTTATTCTTTCTCAGTAGTGATATTAGTTTCAACGGAATTGCTTATAGAGATCTCTTTAGCATTAAAGTTCCATGTTTCTGTGTGTTGAAGAAGGACACTTCCATGCTAAATTTTTTTTATTGACAAATGAATGCCAAACTAACAGAACCATTATAATTATAACAAAAAGCTGAACAAATGTTACTAATCTTCAGAAAGTGTTATCTGTGTCCTGCTACTTAGTGTCACAACTTCAATATAAAATCTTTCTTGTCTGTTGGTGGTCTGACTACAAACCAGTTTCTTAGTATCAGAGGAGATGCTGCTGTACACAGTAGAAGCTTTCATTTACAATCACTCTTACAAAAACAGGAACAGGGATTCTAACTGTTCATACTATTAGAGAATAATAAACAAGCTAAATGGAACCTTAACAACAGGAATACGAGAGATGATATATTGTTGAATGGATCAAAATGTCAGGAAGAAAAAGAAATGTTATAAAATGAGACAATCTTACACTGCATAGACATAAAGAGTAAGACAGTTTAGAGAGGGGATGAAAGTACTAAAATAATGGAAAGTTGAAGATTCATAAGTGGTCAGAGGATGAAAGTGTCTCTGCCGTGTAAGTAACCAGCATGCTCTTCAGTGTGAATATATGTATTGAACACTGGGAGAGTCACTAAGCATTGTCAGCAGTTACCATCATGTGTCCTGATACAGTTTAGGTGTAAAGTGCCTCCTCCCTCCGCAGAGAAAGTCTCATGTGTCACAAATTTGATCCTAGCTAGTAGCACTATTGAGAGGTAAGAAGACTTTGTACACACTAAACTTTTAAATGGATAAAGGAAGAGGTATAGATAGAAAAATGGGTCATTAGAAGGTGACAGCTATTTCTGCAAAAGTGGATCAGTGGAAGACTACATTTTAAGGATGTTTGTTGTTCTGAACACTGTCCCTCTCACTGCTTCTTAGATGCAATGAAGTAGAAATTTCTATTTGTTACACTGTTCTGTCATATTATTTCTGATTGCCCCTGAACAAAAGAAAGGAAAACCAGCTAACTAGGTCCTGAAATATGAGAGCAAAATGAAGTTTTGATTCATAATGATGGATCTGGTATCAGGGTCTCACCATAGTTTAATCACTGAAGATGCCAACACATCCCAGGCAACTAGATGCTAGCACTCACTCTTTCTCTCTCGTCCTTTATGAAGCAATGTTTCTCTCACATGGAAGGTGTGGTATTTTGTAATAAATACAATTAAGAAATCTGGCCAGTTGGCCACTTTTGGCTATCTATAGTGGGTATGGCTTTTGATATAGGCTTTGATTCACAGGCTGATCATTGAGAAGGCTACTGAGAAAATCAAGGAATTCATATTTGATGTTTGTGAAGTATGTGCTAAAAGTAAAGACAGAGAATGCTACCTTTGAGGGTCATTATAGCCAAGTACTAAAATGTACTTAGTGTATAGGTGGATCACTTTTGTCCTAGCCTCACTAATACTTAATTTTAATATTTTTATCAAATTTTGTTACTGTGAATAGGCCCATAAAACATACTAGCATGTCCAATGAAATCAAATGCAATGTAGAAACAGTTAACACATTAACTGTTGACAGTCAGAAACGTACTTTTCATCTTTTAAGCTGTGTCTTCTGATGTTTTGTTACCAGAAAGTGAACTAATACAAGGTAACTGCTATTGGTAGTTACCATTAATGGTATCACGGATCTACGTTGTCAGAAATTGAAGTCTGTGATTAGCTGCAACCCCACACTTTTGTGGAGATGTGTTCTCATATTTTTTTCCTTGGGAACCAGGTTATTTTCCAAATTTTAGAATTGAAGCTCCAGTTTTTTAATGTTTAAGTATGTTGGGATAGGCTGTGGTGTTTCATTTCTTCTAAAAGAAAAAGCAGAAGTGGAGATGGGACTCCACAGGTAAGAGCATATGCTTCCCTTGAAGGGGATTTCAATTCAGTCCCCAGCAAGAGATTCTTGGTTCTCTAGAGGTACCTGAACTCACAAGAACATAGAAAAGGGTACATAAGTTAATAAAAAGATAAACAAGGATAAAAACAGTCTCTATACATTTCCCACAGTGGAGAAGAAGAACTGATGTGAACCAAAGTGAACATTAGGATTGAAAAGCATGTATGTCTTGGGAGGAAAATCAGTATTTATATTAATTGTCTTTATACTCGTTTCTTAATATTGCTAACTTTATACAGCAAGTCAAAGAAAAAATGTGAAGAGAATCTGCATCATCAACACTTGTGTGAGATTTTGTTTAACACTGGTGAACATTTTGCCTATTATTCCAAAAATCCTCTATAAATAAATAAGAAAAATCAATTGAAGCAGGGTCAAAAAGCAACCAGAATAGAGTAAAAAAAATACTTACTTCTGGTTTTGCATTTGTTTATTACTTATTGTAACTTCTGTTTGGAACAGAGAACTTTTTGAAAACTACATTCAAAATTCCTGAATGGCAACTGAACACCATTCATAATTCTCAACTCTCAAAGAGAAGAAGCAGGTGTCTGAACTTCAGTGTGTAATTTATACATTTTATTTAAAATGAGAAAGATTCAACTTTAAAAATTTATTTAAAATATCTGACTTGACTTAAGGTTCACTGCACAAGATGGAACACATAGCTGACACTGATTACCAAGTACCAGAGACTAGATAGCCCGGAGACCTAGGGTAAAAACAAATACTAACCATCTTTTTAAAAAATTACTCGTAAATGATATTCTGTTATGCTCATAGATCAGCGCCTTATTCAGCCATCATCAGAGAAGCTTGCTCCTACGTCAGATAGAAACAAATACAGAGACCCACAGGCAGACATTACAGAGTCCTTGAAACACACAGCTCTAAAACGGGTGTCTCCACCAAATCCCTCCCCCTGGAGCTCAGGGAACCCCATAGAAGAGGAAGGGGAAAAGTGTAAGACTAAGAGGGGATGGAGGACACCAGGAGAACAAGGCCCTCTAAATCAACTAAAAAAAAAACTCACATGAACTCACGACAACTATAGCAGCAAACACAGTGCCTGGAAGGGTCTACTTCAGGTCATCTGAATGTATAATATTGCTTTTAATTTAGTATTTTTATGAGACTCTATAGAGTGTACAAGTCGGTCTTTGATTATAGTGCCTTCTTGAGGCTTTTTTCCTTCTGCTATTTTGCGTTTTCGAACTTCAATGTGATGGTTTTTCTTTTATCTTATTTTATTACTTTATGTTTTGTTGTTATTTCTTATGTGACTGTTTTTTTTTCTAATGAGAGACATAAAAGGAGTGGAGCCAGATGGGAAAGAAGGTGGAGAGAAGTTTTTGGGTGGAAGAAGAGAGAGAGGAAACTGTAATCAGGACAGATTGTATGTGAAAAGAATCTATTTTCAATAAAAGGAAAAATACATTGAGTGCTCTTGAAAGTCTAGGAAAGTGGGTCAGTGACAGAACGCTTCCAGCAAATATCAGAACTTTCCTTCTATACGAAGAAAGGCATAAAAATTCACCAAAAAAGAAAAAAAAGTTTCATTACAGAGATCATCGGCGATCATCAATTTACTAAATATGCTAGTGAATTTTAGTTCTCTTCCTGCACATCATGGGGATTAGTCAGAGCTATACCACCCTTCACTACTGAAAAAGTCTTTCACTTGGATCTAGAAGCAGGATACTTATAGAGAATTATTTTTGCCTGTGCCTTACTAATGCTCCTTACTAATATCAAACATTATATGATAATCTTTATTTTACTTCTAAATCTTATAATACGAAATAGCCCTTACCTGAGCCCTGGTATCTGTGCATTATCTAGACACACTTCTCTGTGATACTTTCTGAAAGTAATGGTTTCCAAACTTCAAAGTCTCTACCATAGACTTCTATTATAATCTCCTATGTTACTTAAGGTTATAATGCCTAACACACCATAGGTACTCAAAAATTTATACAATAAATAAACAAGACTAGTAAAATATCTATAAAGATATGAAATAAATGCTTTATATAGGTGCACACACCTCTGAAGGAGACATGAACAGCAACTCCAAGTGGCTAGTGAATACCCCAAATCACTGTCAAATTTTAAAAATAGTAGAATGAAAACGGGATTGTTTTTTGCTATGTTTTACATTTCCCTGTATACTCTCAGCTTTCCATCATCCCTATGTGGATCCCCTCAGTCAGATTTCTTAACCTCCATCCACACATTCTCACACATTCTCTATTATTTTTCATAGTTCATTTTTAACTTAAATTTACTTTGTTAGTCTCTCTGAGCCTCTGGTTGTTACACATTTTGTTCTTTACTTTCTGAACACCTGCTGGCATTTGAGCTTGAAAGTTTCTTTAACTTCATGTGGCTTTCTCTAATATCAGTATTTCTACTCGTTGATGGTGCAGTAATTTACCAATGGAGTTTTGGAAGTGGCAAAACTGTACAATAACATCAACGTTAACTCCCATACTACAGTTGCATACCAGCAGGAGTGTGGCTCAATAGTATAATGCAGGATTAGTACACATGGATTTTAGGGTTCCAGAAGGGGAACAGAGTAATCCTGACCCTATAGCTGAATCATAATATCATGATTTTCCAGAAGAATTAACTGAGATCTATTATTCAAGTGGCAGTCCTAATCAAATTTAGTTATATATCCTTCCACATTTAATGCTGCTGATGTCCTACTAGAAGGCAGTTAAATCATGTAGAAGGTTAACTTTTACTCAGTTCTGGAAAAGCAACATTGACAGGTTTGCCACATGGTGCCCTTCTTGCTAGCTTACATAGTATAGAAATCTCATCGTAAGAGTGTTTGTGTCTGTGATCCCTTTGGGATCCTCCATCTTTTACAAAGTGACCAAGAGCAATATGGATACTATTCTCTAATAACATTACCTATTTCTAAACATCTCTCAAAGACTCTAACCCATAAATACCTGAATCAATTGTGTTCCCATACTATTTAAACCTCACATTGGGGAATATACTTCAATACTCAAAGCTTTGGGGGGGGGACACAGACCAACCACACTAAATTCATAGTACCTTGCATTTATTGTTTGCTCTTTTCCAAGGTGAGTTTAAGTGACTTCAGGATCACCGTTTATTAGATAATATGTCATTGTGTCTTTAATCTAGCTATATGAGCTCACACTAGTGTTTTTCCCATTGTATAGGCATTTTTCTCCAGTGTGTCAGAAACAGAATTTTGGCTGCCTCTTCACCCCTAGGCATTTAATAATCATTCCCCACACTTCACTTCAAAGTACATTTTATATACAATGCATATATTATGCATACATAAATTGCATCCAAAGTGGGAAAATAACCAACTATCTGCCAATGAAAATACATGTATATTTGCTGGGATTAGAAGCAATCACTCATCCATAGGCATCTTTTTTCTAACTTATGTTAGTGACCAACCCATGCATTATATCCTTATGGTTTCAGATTGTTTTTGCATTTACTTTTTAGAATCTTCTTTTCCTCACCCTAGTTAACAAAGTTGTTAGCACTGACATTTAAGCCAAGACTTTAATTTGAAGACGTTTTGATTATTCCCATTTAATATGACATATGTTCCTTATTTTGCCTCAGAAGGAAAGAGGACATTATAGCTGACAACATTCATGCTCTTCTTATTGAACTGATGATTATCTTAAAGTATGGACATATACATGCCTTCTTTTATAGCTTGTATACAGACAAAAGAGATTTCTTGATTCTCAGAATAAAATAAATAATTGTCACTTTTATGTTTGTAGTAATTACTAGATCACACTTTCGAACTTCTGGTGCTTTAAGGGCAATATAGAAAATGAATAGAAATTAGACCTTCTTCCCCATATTACCTCACTCTGGTGCCATATCATCAATCCAAACTTACATTGACTGATTTAGAGGAAAGCTAATTTACCCAGCATGTTACAGAAGCTTTGCAACCTACAATTTCTCTAAAGGTTTCTTCTAAAGTCAAAACTCATCTGTGACATTTTATTTCAATATTGGATATCATATTCTGAATCTCTACATGACAGTTCAAATAATATAACATGCTGATTTTTATTAAATAATCAATCAATATATACATTGTTTTGATCTAACTGCTTGCTTAGCTTTCTACTTGACTCTGGGGGAAATAAATTTGTGAGTCTTTTTCACAAAGAAAGCAATCAGCTTGGATCACAGGATCATGGTAGTTAAAAATTATACCATTAAAAATATGCATCATTAGGGAAATGGAGAGAAATGATATTAGGAAGGGGAATACAAAGCAGCTGGCAACAAGAATGCAATAGATTAATTTTGTTGTTTCAATAAAAAATGTATCATAAAATTGGTATTTGTGAAAGATGAAATTAATAACATACATAGTCTAGAGAGGGCCTAAAAATTTACTGAATAAAAAAGTATTGTTTCTGAATGTGTTACGAAATGAGGTATCTAGGCCTGCACTTATGACAATTGGAATAAAATTTAATTTCAAAAAAAATCTATGAGGTATAGAGAACAACTTCATGAAAAGCATAAGATCAGGAACTGTGAGTTGGGCTTAAGGACAAGAATAAGACTGAGGCTTTGTAAATAAAGGGAGACCCAGACAAATGGTCATACAAATTACCAGACAAAACTCATTGTTCAAAAGCAAAACTAAAGGGCATGGTTGTAGGAAAGGGAGTTGTAGGCAAGGAGTGGACAGCAGGTATAGGACAATGTTGGGGGGTAAAAATAATCAGACTGTATTTCATACACACATGAAATCTTCAAATACCAAATATAACAGGAGCTGTTTTTTAAGAGGGATCTGAAAATGATACAAGGACAAATGCTGTAGGACAATGGTCTGTACCCTGTCAATTATACTTTAATTAAATGCTGATTGGCCAGTAGCCAGGCAGAAAACGGAGGCAGGGCAATGGGAATAGGAGAATTCTGAGAAGAGGACACATTCTGCATTCGTGACTCAACCACAGAAAAAGATGTGACTGCCTCGCTGAATAAGGTACCAAGCCACATTGGATAACATAGACAAAAACAATGGGCTAATATAAGTTATAAGAGTTAATAAGAAGCATGAGCTAATGGGCCAATCAGTTTATAACTAATGTAGACCTCTGTGTGATTTCTTGGGGATTTAATGACTGTGGGAAATGGGCAGGACAGAAACCACTGACAACTGGCAAAGAGAAAAGACTGGGAGTTGTAATGAAAACTGGGCTGTCAATTAAAAACAGTTTCAGATGGAGATCACTAAGGCTGGAATGTGAATATGATTGTAATTTTTCCCCTAACGATGCCTGTTCCTAGCAAAATATGATGATCCAGCACAAAGTCAATAACTTAAAAAAGGACTAGGAAACTAAAATAAAAGTTGACAGAAAAATAACAAAATCAGAAAGAAACTTATAAATCAAAGCTAGTCATGCTTCTGTATATGGTTAATTCAAACACTTGGAGGCTAAAGAATGAAGATCACAAACTGCAGGTAGCTGGTCCTACATTGGTGCATTCTTTATCAAAAGATAATAAGTAAAAATGAAACAATAACAAAATATCATAATAAATAAAGGTGTGATTCTTCTAATCAAGTTCGAAAGAAAAAATTAATACATCTGAGGTTAAAAACCAAGACATTTTAACAGATTCTATAGGTGTAACATAGAGAATAAGACCATCGTAAACAAACTGATATTACATCTTAGAAATAGATAATAATAGATTTTAAAAAAAAAAAAACAATACACGTCTGCTAATATGAAAAAATAAAATAACAATCAGGACAGCTGTCATGCAGACCTTTAATGCTAGCAGTCAGGAGGTAGAGGCAGGTAGATCTCTGAATGTGAGATCAGCTTTTTCTATCCAGTGAGTTCTAGGACAGTTAGGGCTACACAAGGAATCCCTTCTTGAAAAATATACAATAAAAAATAAACAAAATATAAGAGCACATCTGAGCATGACAGACTTTTACCTCTGAAGATACAGAGAATTTATAATTGTTTAAAATTAAAAATTCATTCTCCTATTGTTTTTGTTCCTCTTATAAATAAAAAAACCTCATATTCATATTATTTAATATCGGAAAGTTAAGATCAACATAATAAAAATGGCAATCCTACTAAAAGCAATCTGCAGATTGAATTCAGTTCCTATCAACATTCCAACACAATTCTTCACAGACTTTGACAGAACAATACTAAACTTCCTCTGGAAATACAAAACTCCCAGGATAGCCAAAACAATTCTGTACAATAAAGGATCTTCTGGAAGCATCACCATTCCTGACATCAAGCTCCTTAGTAATTAAAAAAGCTTTTTATTAGTATAAAAAGAGACAGATTAGCCAATATAGTCAAATCGAATAGCTGGATATTAATTCACAAACCTATGAATACCTGATTTATTTTTTACAAAGAAGCTATGATGTGGAAAGGTCATTTGTCAATCTGTTGTTTCATTGGTTAATCAATAAAGAAAACTGCTTGGCCTGATAGGATAGAAAATTAGGTAGGTGGAGTAAACAGAACAGAATGCTGGGAAGAAGGGAAGTGAACCAGGCACCATGTAGCTCCTCTCCAGGGCAGACACGATGAAGCTCCAGCCCAAGATGGACGTATGCTAGAATCTTCCTGGTGGGTCCTACCTCGTGGTGCTACACACATTAATGGAGGTGGATTGATAAGGATATGAGAGTTGGCCAGTAGGAGGCTGGAGCTAATGGGCCAAGCAGTGTTTATGTGAATACAGTTTGTGTGTTGTTATTTCGGGTGTAAAGCTAACCATGTGGGAGCCGGGCAGGAAGAAAACCAGGCCTGCCCGCCGCTCCTTCAACAAAGCTAAAATTATACAATGGAATAAAGGAAGTATTTTCAACAAATGGAGTTGGCAAAACTGGATGTCAACATGTAGAAGAATACAAATAGATCTATATGCACAAAACTCAAGTCAAATGGATTAGGAACCTCAATATAAGTTCAATCACACTGAAACTGATAGGATAGAAAGTGGAAGTAACCTTCAATGCATGGGCATGGATAAGCACTACCTAAATAAAGCACCAGTAGCACAGAAGGGGAGAGCAACAATAAATAAATGGGGTATCCTAAAACTAAGAAAATCCTGTAAAGCAAAAGACACAGTCAATCAATAAAACAAAACAGCAGTCTATTGAATGGGAAAATATATTCATTAACCCCACATCAGACAGAGGGCTAATTTCGAAATATATAAGAACTCAAGACACTGCCTCCCATTTCCCTCCCCCTAAATAAATAAATAAATTAAAAAAAAAAACTCAAGACATTAAACATCAAAATAGCAAATAATCCAATTTAAAAATGGGGTATAGATCTAACCAGATAATTTTCAACAGAAGAAACTCAAATGGCCATAAGATACTTAAGGAAATGTTCAACATCTTTAGCCATCAGGGAAATGCAAATTAAATGATTCTGTCATACCATCTTACACAAGTCAGAATAGCTAAAAACAAAAACACCAATGATGTGTTGGAGAGGATGCAGAGCATTTCTCCCTTTTTGGTGGAAATGCAAACCTGTACAACCACTTTGGAAATAAAAATTGTGGTTTCTCAGAAAATGGAGAATCAACCTACCTCAAGATCCAGCATAAACCCAAAGGATGCTCAATCATACTATAAGGATATTTGTCCAACTATGTTCATCCTGGCATTATTTGTAATAGTCAGAACCTGGAAAAAAACTAAATGCCATTCAACAAAATAATAGATAAAGGAAATGTGTATGTTTGCAAAATGGAGTATACATAGCAGCAAAAAGCAATGGCATTTGTAAATTTGCACGCAAATTGATGGAAGTGGAAAAAAAAATCCTGAATGAGGTAATCCAGACAAAGAGAGATGAGTGTGGTATGTACTCACTCATAAGTGGATACTAACTCTTAAGCAAAGGATAAGAAGTCTATAGTTCATCACCCCAGAAAGCTGAGTAACAAGAAGAACCCTATAAGAAACACATATAGATCCCCCAGAAAGAGGAAATAGACAAGATTTCCTGGGGAAATTAGGAGCATGGGGGTGGAGGAAGAGGAGAGGATGGAAGGGAAGGAAGAAGGGATAAGGGGAGGGGGAGGAGAACTTAAGGAAAGGGGTTGGTCCAGAAGAAAGAAGGACAGAGAAGAGACTGAGAGATATCTTGATTGAAGGAGTCATTACGGTGCTAGTAAAAAACCTGCCACAAGAGAAATTCTCAGGAATCTACAAGGATAACCCTAGCTAAGACCCTAAGCAATAGTGGATACGGTGCCTGAACTCACATTGGCCTGCAGTTATGTTAATGACTATCTTAAATATCACCATAGGATGTTTATGAGCAATCAACGAAAGCAGAGGTAGAGATCCCCAGGGTAGCACTGAGCTGAGTTCTCAAAGTCTAGTCAAAGAGTGGGAGTAGTGAGAACACAGACAAAAAGGTCCAGATCATTATGGGGACACCCACTGAAAAAGCTTTCCTGAGCTAGTGGGAGCTCCTTAAGTCTGGCCTGACAGGGAAGGAACCAGCATATGACCAAACTAGTCCCTTTAAATGTGGGTAACAGTTGTATACTGGGGCAGACTGTGGGGCCACTAGCAGTGCACCAGGATTTACCCCTGCTGCTTATACTGGTGTTTTGGAATTCTTTCTTTTGGAGGTATACCTTGCTCAGCCTAGATATAATGGGAAGAGTCTTGGTCTTGCCTCAAATCAATACTTGTTGACTCCCTGTGGGAAGCCTTACCTTCTCTGAGGAGTGGATGGGAGGGTTTGGGAGGATGGTGGGGGAGGTAATAAGAGGGAAGGGAGTGGGAACAGGGATTGGTATGTAAAATTAGAAAATAAAGTTTTTTAAATAAATAAAAATGAAGTGGAGATCAGTTGAGGAAAATACCCAACATCAACTTTAAGCTTCTGGATGTACATACACACATGTTTATGCATGCTTGCACAGTCACATGGAAACAAACAATATGTCAGCATACACACATACAAACAACTACATCAAGAAAGGAAAACAGTAGATTATGTTATCAAAGCTTGATGAGTTAGTATAAGGAATGATTAAGGTAGTCCTCCCATTTTTGTAATCTTATATTCCAGAGCTTTAGCTGCCTATGGTCACAAATTATCTAAAAATAGTGAATGAAAAATTGAAGAAGCAAATATTTAGTAGTAACAAAATAATATTATCATGTCTTGCTATGTCCTATACTGTTATTAATATGTCACTATGCTGTGCCAATTTTACAAATTAAACTGTATCATCAGAGTGTCATGACTCAGGAAGCTATGGTAATAAATAGGGAGAAAAATGTTAGGATCCAGAGAGCATGAATCACATTGAGGAACCAGTGTCTTCAAAACACAACAGGACAGAAGCACATATCTTTTCAGAAAATGGCATGTCAGTGTCTACTGTGTGCACAGGTTCAAGTCAGATAGGGTCCCAGAACTGAGGTAGGGAAATGGACACAATCTCCCATTCCTAATAAACACACTCTCACTTTTTAATTTCACCAGTATTTTTCTTTTGTATCATGGTTTCTGGAATTTTAAAACAAATGTAGGAATAAACATAATGTGTATTAGGTGTTGGTGGAGGCTGCTCCCTCATTTTCTGGCTGCCCAGACTTTTGAAATAATCACACAGAAATCTGTATTAATTGCAATACTGTTTGGTCAATAGATTAAGCATATTTTAGCTAGCTAAAATATGGTTAGGATATAAACTAGTTTATATCCTAACGTAACTCATCTCCATTAATCTGTCTATCACCACATTGCTGTGGCTTACTAGCAAGGTTCTTGTGTGTCTGTCACCTGCAGGTGCCACATGGCCTCTCACTGACTCTACCTCCCCCCCCTCTTTCTTTCTTTCTTTCTTTCTTTCTTTCTTTCTTTCTTTCTTTCTTTCTTTCT
>NW_026068023.1:3875783-3906350 GCF_014885135.2 Alexandromys fortis | reverse complement strand
CTCTCTCTCTATATATATATATATATATATATATATATATATATACACACACACACACATACACACACACACATATATGTGTATGTATACCTTCCAGCCTGGCTATATTCTGTTAAGTCATGGGCTGCATTCAGCTTCTTTATTAACCAATAAAAGCAACACATATACAGAAGTACTTCTTACACCTATTATGTTAGACATTACCCATAGTTAGATCTACTTGCGATCATGGAAATTTTTCCCATTACCAAGGTAACCACCATTGGACTACATTCATGAGATGAAAATATTCTAAACAACATATTAACTTAAAGTCATCAAGTAGCAACAAGCATAATGAATTTTGCGTGGAGGATACCTATTTTAAGAATTTCAATTGAATTAATCACAAAAAGAAGAAAGTAATGAGACCGTCACACTAAACAAACATTAAGCTTTTGAGAATATTGATTCAGAATTCTAAACAGATCCTCATCTCGCTGCAGGTTCCTCTGGAATATGAACTGAACTTAAATATATTCTGAGACAACACCCTCATGATTTATTTTTAATTTATGTTACAAATGAATTTGAAGGTATAATTAATATCAAAAATCAGATGAGATTAAGCCATGGAACTTAAGTCAGTGAGCTTCACTAAATAACCAGAGCCTTTTAAACCTAGCTTTACAGGCCAGCAACGTGGGAAGCCATCTCTCAAATACAAGCATTTGGCAAGGAAGTTTAAAAATGGATGAAACAAGATGGCAGAAAATTTAGAAAGTCTACATGTTTAGGGCTGCTCTTATCCAGTAGCCAACAAGGAACTGATACTGACAGCAATTCGTTTCAGAGAAAACATTATCCCCAGAATTTCCAGATTATTATTCGGCTCAACCAACACCCAGAAATGAAACCCAGACATATGGCATTTAAAAAAAATTAGATAATAAAAAAATGAAGAAAAGAATATGTATATCTAAATTCTGTAGAGTAAACCCAAATGTAGAAGTGGCAGCAAGAGTTTGTCAGCAGAGGCAAGAACTAATGTACAGTTTGTTCAGACCAAAATTTTCTGTAGTGATAAAAATTGAACTACTACCATATCCAATAAATAGTATGCCTTCATGAATTCTTGTACAAATGCAGCCAGACTAATATTGCTAATATTGCTAGATCTATTCATATGCATTTCTAAAATAAATAAAATTAATGTATAGTGTCATGTTTCCAAAAGCATCATCTTTGTGCTGGTTTACAGGGAAAATATGGTGTCAGAAATGTTCTTGATATAGTTGGGCATTTCCCACAGATGTATATCATGAACACTTTCAATCCAGTCAGGATACGAATTTATATATTTCTCTGAAATGTTTACAGTAAACATAAACTTTAGAAGTATCCAAAAATATGGTTTATTCTTTTATTGTTTGATATCCCAGAGGGAAAGAGAATAAAGAATTCAAAAATAATTATTTGACTGGCTCACGTGAGCAAAGGCTGACTGCCCCACAAAGTCAGTTTGCAGGTTGGGATAACTGAGCACAAAAGCAGCTATTCCTTCAAGATGAGTTTGAATTTTCAGAAAAAGAGGTTGTCATGATACAGTCCTAACCAAAGGCCAAAGGTATAGAAGCTCCCTGCACTATTGCTTGGAAAATCTTAATTTTGAATGCTGGCAAGTCAGGAGTCTATTGTCTATGGAGAATTGCAGAGATGAAAACACTTGCATATATGGATGTTTAAATTATTTCTTTGTTAATGTTTTTCATTCTAACTTGTTTTATTTAATGAGAATCTCATTCAATTCAGCGGTGCAAAATTTTTCTATTGACAGGTCCATTGATAATTCTCTGAATTGAACCCTATAGGGCTTTTGATTGAGGAACCAGAGAACATCCCTACAAGTCTGAAGTCTACATGATTTCAAGTCTTGACATTCTGTGTCACCATAAGGTGTTGCATGGGGTTTTGTTATTATATGTTGGTAGTAAACACAGAGTTACAAAATTTACCAAATCCAGTGCAATCTTATGGTATCCCATTATCTCAAATATAGCTCTTCTGGATCTAGAATTTATTTGGATAATTTATACTTTCACATCCATAACATTTAAATTCAATATAGTTTTCATCTGTGAAACTTGACTGTGAAACGTGGCATGTATTATAATGACTTTATATATGTATATATAAATACTTATCACACTATGCCTGAAGTTTTAGGAATTTAATAAATATTTATCCAGGACAAACTACACATGCTTATATGAAAAATATTTGGTATAAGTTACAAATTTCTATTTGAAAAAAATGTATTTCTTCAATTATTGATAAACATTTCTATTATCTCTCATGCCACTTTAAATCATTCAGAATTACTTAGATGTTTTGCATTTTACTAACCCTCACACATAAACTTTTATATATGAGGGGAGAAATAAAAAGCAGTTTGGCTTTTTGTACTTTTTCTATCTTCAGACTCTTTATGTTTGTTTTTTCTATTGTTTTGAACAAAGAAAGTTGATTTGAAAATATATAGATGTCTGTAACCAGAGTTAACAGCAAAACGTAATCAACAATAATTTCAGAAATGCTTGTTCAGTCTATAGAAATAATTCAAGTTATTAAAGAATTTTCATTGTTTAGAATTACAATAGATGAAACAACAAAAACAATAGAGAAAAGCAAGAAAAATGGTTAAATGCAAATGAAACAAAGAGAATGATAGAATTTCTAGATTTTCTATGTTCTTTTCTGATATGGGATAAAAGAATAAGAAACACACCAATTTTTCATAGGAGAGGTCTTCATATGCCCTCTTTGGCCTCATATGTATTACGTTATAAAAGCTAACCCTCCTGCATTCTCCTTCTACATCCTGAGATAATAGCCATGTGCCACTATGACAGGTTTCATATATAAGGATTTTAAAATATATAAGGCAAACTATCAAAACACAAATCAAGTAGTGCTATGTTTGCATATGATATATGTAATTTAAACTGTCTATATGTTTTATATACACATTAAAAGGGTAAAATACAATATACAAATGTATACCAATGCAAAGCTGGAAAAAATGTTGTGAAGGTATATCTTGGAAAATGTATTCTCTTATTTGTTCAAACTCGTGAGTTGCTAGACCAATATTATGTATGTATGATATGAAGCTTATATTTTATAAATGTTAAAATGAGTCACATAGATAAAATTAGGAGGTATAGACATCCCATCAATCAGTGCTGAATTTCTGGTTTCCACAAACCTAGTTTCCCCGACCCCTACTAGCTTCCTATCCTAGGTAGGATTTGAGAGAAGCAATCATTGTTCATAGTTAATATGCATAATATCACACGGACACACCTCGTATCCAGTGTAGCCAGAGCTGCCTGAATTTCTCATTGCCAAGGAAAGGCATCTTCTGTTATATCTGCAAGTGTTTTAGCCTTAGAATAAAAGGAAGATAAAGGTGCACGCTGGCAGCAGGTCTTTAAAAAAAAAAAGTAAAACTCACAACTTTCAGCTAAAGGGAATCCTGCGGCAGCTTCTTTCCCAGGCACAGTTCCCCCTGGGAAATTGCTTCTTTGGGAGAAATCCTCAATGGCAGCCACCCAAGGGTACTGCACTGTAGACCAAAGGAATGGGCGAGTTGCCCCAGCAGCACAATGCAGAGAATAGAGTTGCTTGTAGAAGAATTCTCTTCTCCCTCCACTAAACAAAACACTAACCCTTAGGGGAATATGCCTTGCAGGCCCAAGGCCAAGTCGAAATAACTAGAAATTGCTGTCTAAGATTCAACAAGAGCAATGTCTCACACATATAGGTCAGAATGTAAAAACCTAAAATGGATTTTTTCTGAAAGTGAAGGAATGGGATGAAAATATGGTGGAAGGTATATACAGAGAATTGCAGACAGAAATTTTTAAGACACAGTTTGTGAAGACTTTCTGCCCCATATAATAGTGTGATAAAGAGTTATAGGCGAGAAGAGAATTGGTGAATTATTATTTCTAAGAGACAGATGATGTATAATATTTTATGTAAGTGATGGTATTCCCTGGATGTCTTCAAGTGTTTTTCTTTTTTAAATATCAGCAAAGATTCTTTTTTTTTTTGCTCTTTTTTATTTATTTTTCACTTGCAGTTTGCTCTATTAGAGTATAAGCTTGATTATGCTACCATGGCTTATTTCTGTGATAGAAGCTAGAGCCACATCTAATTTTTATGGATTTATTTCAATTTTCTATTTTGAATTTTTTATTACTTTAAAAATAATACCAATCACTTCCATTTCTTTTTTTTAAAAAAAGGAAAATATCCATAGTCCATTTTTTGGGGAATGTGGGCATAGTATTCCAGACTATGGAAGTATCCAGCTGGTTGGGGGTACTGATAATCTTATGGAGACCTAAAGAAGATTTAGAATTATCATCAAGTCTTGACTGGAGTATTTTGTGAGTCTTGATCATCTTATGCAGCAGTCTTGAATCTGTTCTGGATGTAGAACTTAGACATCTAGGCCATCTGTTCCTACCGGAGATTTTTCAGGTGGTCTTCCTTGATCAAACCTGATTTTTCTTATCTCAGAATGAATTCACAGCCTTTCATTTCCTGTGGAAACAAAAGCAAATCCTCTTTCCTAAGTATCATACCTTAAAGAAAGGGAAGTGGTGTGGGAGAATTGTCTGTATTCTGTCAATCATATTTTAAATAAATGCTGATTGGCCAGGCAGGAAGTATAGGCAGAAAAACCAGATAGGAAGTAGAGGTGGAGCAAAGAGAACAGGAGTATTCTGGGAAGCAGCAAGCTCCCTCTGCAGTTCTGCCCAGATCACCGAAGAGACAGGATGAAATCTGCTGGCTGTGAAAGTTATGGAGCTGTGTGGCTAACATAGAAAAAAATAATGGGCTAACATAAGTTATAAGAGCTAATAAGTAGCCTGAGCTAATGGGCCAATCAGTTTATAATCTTATGGAGTCCTCTGTGTGATTTTCCTTGGGGCTTGCTTGCTGTGGGATACCGGGTGGAACAGAAACCCAAACAAGTAGGTCCCCTCTTGTTACACAAACTCACCATTAAATGCTTCCTCTTATAAAAAAAATAATACCAATCAAAATTCCCACTTCCTTCATTTCTTTCTCTTCCCTCCCACTCCTCCCTCCTTCCTCCCCCCACTTCCCACCGCCTTCCAGTCCTAAGAGATGGCAAGGCACTCTGCCCTGTTGGAAGTCCAAGGCCCTCCCCACTACATCCAGGCTGAGCAAGGAATGCTTCCAAAAGGAACAGGATCCCAAAAAGTCAGTACACGCAGTAGAGACAAATCCCAGTGCCATTGTCATTGGCCCCCACATTCATAGGGACCCTTGTTCCCATGCTCATTCATTCCCAATCCAGCTGGAGCTGGTGAACTCACATTAGCTCAGGCATGCTGTCTCAGTAAGTGAACCACTTGCGGTCCTGTATTCCTTGCTCATATTTTCCCTCCTTCTGCTCTTCAGCTGGACCTTGGGAACTCAGTCCAGTGTTCCCATTTGGGTCTCTGTCTCTATTTCCATCTGTCTTTGGATGCAGGTTCTATGGTGATATTCAAGATAGTCATCAGTCTGACTAAGAGACAAGGCCAGTTTAGGCACCCTCTCTTCCACTGCCCAGGGTCCTAGCTGGGGTCATCCCTGTGGACTCCTGGGAACCCCTCCAGAGCCAAGTCTCTTTCCAACCGCAAAATGGTTCCCTCAATTAAGATATCCCCTTCCCTACTTCCATATCTGTCCTTCCTTCATCTCAACCATCCCACTCCCCCAAGCTCTCTCGACCCCCCCTTTCCCCTCTCCCACCCTTTCTTTCCTTCCCACTATTCCCTGCCTTCATGCTCCCAACTTTTGCCAGGCGATCTTGTCTTCCTCCAGTTTCCAGGTGGATCTATATATGTTTTTTTGGGGGGTGGTCACCTTATTACTTAGCTTCTCTAGGATCGTGAACTATAGGCTCAATGTACTTTGTTTATAACTAGAATCCACTAATGAGTGAGTACATACCATATTCATATTTTTGGGTCTGGGTTATCTCACTCAGGATAGTGTTTCTACTTCCATCCATTTGCATGCAAAATTGAAGATGTCATTTTTTTTTACCACGGTGTAGTACTCTAATATGTAGATTGCCACACTTTCTTTATCCATTCTTCCGTTCAGGGGCATCTAGGTTGTTCCCAGGTTCTGGTTATGACAAATAATGCCACTATGAACATAGTTGAACAAATGCTTTTGTAGTGTGATTTCAATTTTTCTATAAGAATCTGAAGTCAAATGATTGAAATAATTACATGATATGTGCTATATATCTCATGTCTCCAATAAATTCACATAGTCCATTTACCAACCTATTTATCTATCATCCATTCATCTATCTATCAATCTATCTGTCTATCTCTCTGTCTTCCATTGTTCTTAAAGAGAAAAAAAAATAGCATTTTCTTAGCATAGCATGAAATTTTCAGTGGCTTATTGGCAGGGGTTTTTATCTGAGGAAATTCCCTAGCAATGAACCTGGAGTGTCACTTGTTAGAGGAGGGCAAAATCTTTAATTACTTTTCTCTTCAAATGATGTCTCCCAGCTTTCAGCTATTATAATCCTAGGGGTAAACATCTGAACAGGAAAATCAGAAGGGGAGAAAAAGAGAAACAAAGTTGATGTGAGTGTATAACGGCTGATGGGGTTGTATTATCAAAGAAATCTCAGTATCTTGTTAAAAGATAATGGAAAGCACACACTTAGTGAACTTTCTCACATTACACCAGGCTACAGGCCTTGACTTCAAAGAACACATTCATCTCTTTTATCTGGTGCCACAAGAAGTGTATGAGCCAGGGAAAAGTTAATTTATGGGAAAAAGGTAATTTCCCAAGGTGTTTACCACTTGAAATATATGAGGAAACCCACAAGTGAAGATAATCTAAGGGGCATATACCATTCTTGGGATTGTTCTTCTAGAACCCTCCACGTATTTCCCTCCCCTTTGTAGATGTGTGGTGTAGTAGCTAAACAGGAATAGAATAAATGATGGCAAGAACTTCAGCTAAATAAATTGATGGCAGAAACTGCTTCTTATCCTGGAGGAGACATTTGTACAATTTAACAGTCTTCCTTTACTATCATACTGCAATGCGTTTACTCTCTCCTTGCGTCAGTGGGCAAAGTTCAATCATAACACCGAAATACATTGCCTTACTTAATTTTAATCACCTTATACAATGTTATTTCAGCTTTGTCTGCTGAAGGCTTCTGCTCAATCTCAAACTAAGGTCTTTTGTTTAATAAACTTTTGAGAATTAATTGCAGCTATAGTGAGAAATGGTTCCCAGATAACAATACCCTGAATGATAAGAGTTAAAAATGCAGTCGTTATAATTAGCAATGAGGTAATGGCATTTTGGAAAGAGAGCTGGAGAAGAACACAAAGAGTGTCTTGTGAGCATGAATCTACCAGTGTATGCTGTGGCCAAATGTTCAGAAATTCACTGTAAGTCTGTAGTTGTGAAATTTAGCTTCTGGGATGCCAGACATTTCCTCTCCTGTAACTAACCCACTGGAAAAAGTCACTTGCAGGGCAGAAAGATTGCATGAGCACCATGGCAGAATGTAAGTAAATGAAGAGGTCTAACGCTGCAAAGTGTCCTATTTCCTACAGCTATTGTTCACTGTCTAATATAAATTTTGTTTCGGCCTTGATCTATGGGAACCATGGAAACTGTCCTGGCTCTATAGGGAAGCTTTAGGAGCTGTAAATTGCCTTAAAGGAAGATTGAAGTCCTTGATAAATATATTGGTAGATAACCAGGAGGTGGTGGCACCTCCTTTAATCCCAGCACTCAGTAGGCAGAGCCAGGCAGATATCTGGGTTTCAGGACAGCCGGGTCCACATAGTAATTGTATTAGCCAACAAATATTAAATATGAACTTGATATTTGACCTGAAGCCTTTAAAACACACACACACACACCATATATGGGCACAGCATACTTTCTTTGGTTTGTATACTTTGTATGAACAGATTTGGTGATAGATAAAATAGATATATAAAATATTTAAAAATAACTTTTTAATAGTATAAAATTATTCCTGCTAGTGAAACAGATAAAAGTAAAATAATTGTAGCATTTACTTCAATGTGACACTGTATTTCTAGTGCTCTAATATACTTTTTGTTTTTTATTTCTAATGATCAGCTATTGTGATAGAAAAGGAAGATTCCGTGAAACAACTCGAAACACGGAAGTAATTTTTATTTCAAATGACTGAACTTCTTTAACTGTGTTCAAAAATATCTTTTCTCAAAACATCAGGATGGATTAATGGGTCAAAGCACTTGCTTCCCTGACATGGGATGTCCTTTTGTATATGCATTGCTTTTACTAGTTGATGAATAAAGCCGTTTCAGTCAATGGCTTAGCAGAGTAAAATTAGGCAGGAAGGCAGAGTAGAGAGACTGTCATGCAACTGCCAAAGGAGACAGACTGCCAAAACCTTGCCCAGTAAACCACAGACTAGTGGCGATAGACAGATTCAAAGAAATGGGTTAATTTAAGAAGTAAAACCTAGCTAGGAATATGCTGAGTCATAAGTCAGTGTTGTAATTAATACAGTTTCTGTGTGATTATTCTTGTCCAGGCTGGTAAACAAATGAGAAGTCTCTGTCTACACAATGGCAAACTAACATGGGTCGACTACATCCACGTAAAACCTAAGAGAACTTGGGAAGGGATTCTAGACAAAAACAAAACAAAACAGAGTTAAGCATGGCTTCATGATAGTATTATTTTCTCGGGTGGGCTCTATTTGCTAGAAGCAAGCAGAAGTATGATTCCTTTAAGAGAAGGTTTCTTGACTCAATCATAGAAGCAAAAACTGTGGGTTCCTTTAAGAAGGATTCCTGCTTCCTACTAATTGCATGAGCAGCTCTGGCTCTTTCAGGAGGCTGAGCACTTGAATGGGTTTTGTTTGCAGCATGATGCAAGTAACTTGTTAGCAGCATGGGCCAATTGCTTCCCAGAATTGAGGTGCTGAACACAGTTCACACCCGTTGGTCTCAGAACTGTTGCAATGGAAGGACAAGCCATACATGCACCACAGTACATTTCGAATCTGCACTCACATATGCACTTATATACACACAAAATAATAATGTTATTATAGTTTTATAAGAAATGAGTAAAAATATTTCTCCTACAAATAATATAAAACATTATCAGTGAAGTAACTAAGAGGATTCACAAGGAACTCATAGGAAATTTTAATCTCTGACCTTTGTGTCTCTATGAATCTTTGTAGGCAGGTATTCCTTGGACCACTAACCCCAAAATAATGACATGGAGACTGCTTATTAACTATGAAAATTTGGTCTTAGTTTAGGCTAGCTCTTATAACTTAAACTAACCTGTATATAATTACAACACTGACTTATGACTCAGCATATTTACCTGTGGTAATAGTCCACTCATTCATTTCCTGGCTATGTAGACCTGATATAATCACACAGAAACTGCATTAATTAAAGCACTGAGTGGCCTATTAGCTTAGCTTCTTATTAACTAACTCTTACATCTTAAATTAGACCATTCTATTATTCTGTTTATTGCTACAAGTTGTAGATTGATGGATAAATTTCTAGCATCTGTCTCCTTTGGCAGCTACATGGTGTCTCTTTGACTTTGCCTCCATTCTTTCTATCTCTTTGTTTGGGTTTCCAGCCTGTTTTTATTTTGCCTTGTCAAAGGTCCAAAGCAGATTTTTTATTACCCAATGGTAATAACACATATTTACATCAGACACAGGGGAATCTTACAGTACCTCCCCTTTTCTGTCCAAATGAAAAGGAAAGTTTGAATTTTTTACATAACAATATTGTATACAACAAAACAATTAACAAGCAAGAGTTATAGTTATAATATTTAGTCTATTTATATTTGGTTACTTAAGGGAAACACTCTATTATCTACCCTATGTGAGTTTTATATCTAATCTATCTTTTATAATTATAACTATTTCTTCAACTTCATCAAAGACTCCAAAAGGATGTATTACTACCCAAGTAAAAAAGGAAGAGCATTGTAAGCAACTTCCAAAAAAACTCTAGAATTGACAGAGACATCTCGCTGCCTGGACAGCCACTCAAAGTTTTTTTGTAACATTGAGGCATCCATCTTCAGCAGATAGGCCCATAGTATCTGACAGACTTTTCCATGAAGCAGGGAATTTGAAAGACTGTTTTGCCTATAATATCAGTTTGTTAGTCACTTTCTTCTGTATCCTATAGAATGTCTGACAGACTCTTTCATGAAGCAGGAAACCTGAAGACTGTCTCACCTTTTAGCAAGTTCAGCAGTCATTTTCTGTAGGTCCTGCATGTTCAGGACCCACATACAGCATACCATCAAGAAGTCCAGGCTAGAGCATTTTCTTACTCAAATGGCTAACAAACTCCTTAAGAAGCCTCTTCAATGGGCATTGAAGTAATTGGTGCTGCCAGAAACAGACATGCCTCACTATTAAGATAAGCCTATATTAATATAATGCAATATTCTATAGGTTTCTATAGTACTGAAGATTATCTAACTGAAGTATATCTCTGTACAGCTAGAAAACCTAAATAGCATGACAACATTATATATTACTATTAATCTTTAATATTTAATTATCAATTACATCTTAAATGTGTTGTAGATGCATAATATGTTAATCAAAAGCAGAAATGCACATAACAAAATTGACCTTAAATTTGTATCAATAAACCAAGTGATGCAACCCAAATACAAGTGCAAAGTATTCGTCTCTAAAGTATATCCCCCTTTAAATATAAACAGGCATTTAGAAATAGTCATTTAGAAAATTTAGGAGTCATTCTCTAGACCACTTCCTGCTGATTGGGGGACCTGTTAATTAGGTCTTTTATGGAGTATCCAGTGTGGTATGTCCATTGCAGCCAGCAGTTCTGAAGCTGTTATAGATGTTGGACCATCTGGGCTATTGCTTCATAGGGTCTTGTTGATCTTACCATACAAGCTGGTAAGGAATCCAAAGCTGTCTATTCTCTGTGGAAACAAAAGCAGAACCTCTTTTCTAAAGCAACGTAACCTTAGACCCAATTTTTAATATCAAGATATATTTAAAATATATGCATTGGTTTAGCTTACCAGTCCATACAATGAAATGTCTCTCTGTGCATAGCTTATTTATAGTAAAAAAAAAAAAAACGCAAAGAAAAAACAATAATATACATAACCCCGACTCTGTGTAATTTCCTTCTTTATGTGGCTTTTTATGCCTTTAATCTATGACTGCCTATCCTCTATCTCTTTAATTACTTTGCTTTAGTTTTTAAAACTATTCATTTCTTTTTATAATATTATCCCACAACAATTTTTATATTTTTGTCATTAATAAAGATAAAAGCAAAAAACAATACATTTATAACAATAGCACAAGGTCCAGTGTTATAACTTTATAACTGTTGACTTTATATAGTTGACTTCTGATCAGCATAGACTGTTGAAGTATCACCTGCTTGTGGCCTAAGAGTTATGGGGTACCTGGCATGTAGCAAGTGCTAAGTAAATGTTTCCAATTTAAATTTTTAGGTATTACTTTTGAAGGAATTACTTTTGAGCCTGCCCATATATGTGATAGAATGTCATACATTCTGGTGGTTTCCAATATGTAGCTAAACAACTCAAGTGCAGAAATCACTACATTTTATTCTACTGAACACTCTAGGTCAAAAAGAGATCTAGCTTTGGAATGAAAAATAAGTAAGTTGTCAATAAGAGAAGATTCTCAAAAGAGATCTAAGAACCTGGGAAAATGTAATATGTAAAAACTGGCAGCCACATTTTCATTCCAACCTAGAAAAATAAATCAAGCTAGAATCAGGCTGGGCATTTGGTGGCACAAGCCTTTAATCCCAGCACTCAGGAGACAGAGACATGATGATCTCTGTGGAGTTTGAGGTCAGCCTGGTCTAAAAGAGCTAGTTCCAGGACAGGCTCCAAAGTTACAGAGAAACCCTTTCTCAAAAAAAAAAAGAAAAAGGAAAAAGGAAAAAAATCAATCAAGGATGTAAAATGAAAGTAGTTGTAAGTTCAAAATATTCTAAGATGTTGATTTTGGCTATTGCCTAAAATTTTTCTCTGTAGAAATGGATACTTGAAGCCTTTTAAAATATGTAAGACAAAGTATTTGGACAAGATATATTTCCACTCACAGTTTTATGATAGATTAAAGAAGAAAGATACACATGAACCAAGAAGAAATAAGAAGTGAGAAATGTGTCCAGGCTCATCCTGGAATGGTAGTGAACGTGATTCAAGCTGTGTTTTGTGATGGGAATGTAACTTCTCTATTCTGAACTTGCTTTAAACATTATGCCCTGAAGGGAAAAGTTTGCACCTCTTTTTACTTGTCTCACTTTGAAGATGTTTTATTCTTTTTTAACGTCTTGACACCTGCAGCAATTAAAACTATGAATGAATTAAGCTTTGACTTTATAAAGGGTTCAAAGACTGTAATTTATATTTCATTCAATCCCACAACAGAAACACAGAAAAATATAACTATTATTTGTTTAAAATTAAAATTAGAAAAGCAGTACTAAGATATAGCCTGGTTGTGCAGAGTGGTGGGAATTTCTTTTAATCATGATCACTAATTTGAAGGTTCATTCTTATCATCCAAAATCAAAAGCAAGTGTTTGGGGGAAATTACCATTTGAGAAATAAAAGAGATAAGGGCAACATTTGCTCACTTATTTATGTATCCTTTAATTCATTCATTTACCTGTTTATTTTAAAATATGTGATGTCACATGGTAATCATCAAAGGATAAAATATTTCAATTGTATGCCTTCTAAAAGCAAATTTAAAACCTGATTGGGACTAGAAATAAATAAAGCTCTTAATGTATGAACATTAGAAGCAGAGTTCTGATCTCCAAGGCCTTCATAGAAGCCTGATAGGTATCATGGTTTACTTCTAATTTCTTTGTTCTTAAGACAGAGATGGGAATCCACTCAACATGCAAGTTAGAAAGACTTTCTGTATTGGTGAGCTCTGGATTCAGCTAAGAGACATTGCCTCTATCACTAAAGTGAACAGAAATTCAAAGATCAAGGACTCCCAATGTCAGTATCTATCCCCACAAGTATATGAACATACATGCACACTCATACTAATACATAAGTATGCATGCATGCAAAACACAGACTTATTAAAGCATATTTGATTATTATAGCTTTCCATGCATGGCCAATGAGAGTTTATCTTCCATTAGTATTATCAAGCTGAATTCTGATTGTACCTTCATTCTAAGCAACTAATTATATGTATCAGAATAGACAATATTACAATAACTTAACGATTTTGCAGGATCATGTAGTCTCCATCTAAATAAAAGCAAAACAGAAGCGCACACATTCACTCCCATATATTTTCAATTTACTTGTTTATTGAGAATGTCATACATGAGTACTATGTTGATATCATATAATTTGCCACAAATTCATTACAAATATTCCTAACATAGACAATATCTTCTAAGAATTTCTTCCCCTCTATGGTTGCATTTGGCAAATAGTGTTTTTCTCAAGACAAACTACAAAATTTGTGAAATGTGATGCAATTGGAAGACAAGAGGTTTCTAAGTTCAAACCTTTGATCTAACTTCCTCTGTTAGATTTGGTATTTTGTGGGTATCTAATAAAGTACAAACTCTTCTAGTTTTATATTTAAAACATCTGAATAGTTTTAAAAACATTTTACATTTGATAACATACTCATGCCATCTCAGAGTGACTTTTGATATGCACTCTCAGATCAGTAAGCATGGCATGTTGGGGGACAGTCCATCAGTGTACTAAGTGTATGTCATCTTTCACTAAGCTCACATGAATACGTAAAGGTTTTCTGTTACGCAATAAAACTCCTACCAAGAGTTTCTATAAATACAGAGCAATGCCAAGAGAGGAGGGGAAGCCTGTATGGATGCCAACAGAAACCTACAAAGAACCTGAAACTGCCACAAGGGAGTTTCTGCCACAAACAGGGCTGTTGAGGTTTCCTGCAATGCTTATCTGACTACCAGGAAGAATGCATTAAACTGTGAGCTGCTCAGCTTCTACTTCTAAACTAAAGACTGAAACAAACAGTATTGACTTCAAAAACACCAGGACAAATGAGTGCCGAGTGAGGAAACTAAACTCGTATCCTTCTTCTTTATCTTATATTGTGAGAATAAAGCTTGCAGGCCTAGATCGAACAGATAGAATAGGGTAATAGCAGAGTTCGAATAGGAGACCAGGTGTGCTGCTCTAATCCAGAATCCTTACCAAACCACCTGTGCCGACTCTGCACATAAAAGTGTCCATGACTTCTAGGCATTCCCTCCCACATCCTTTGAGCATTAAGGCTAAGACAGACAGGGTGGTCTTTCCTTTCTCTATCTTTTAAGAAAGATGGTTTGGACCGAAATATTTGTGAAACATGACAAAACCTTGTATCAGAGTGAAGAATCTCTATTCAAACTCAATTCTTGGGTTTATTCATGATTAAGCTCAAAGGAATATGGGGCTTATGAAGTACCTTTACAGAAAATAGACTGCTCAAAAGTTACATCTTCTGCACACCAACCCATGAGACAAAGGACCCAGGAGTAAGTACGTTAAAGACATGTGTTTGTCTTATGCCTTGGAACAAATACAGAGATAAAGCATGTGGACCATCAGGGGTTTTCCCCAATTCAGAATCCTTCTCCCAGATCACTGGGTCTCACAGTAGAAAATAGAATAGCAGGCACCTTCATTACTTCCCTATAATTTATTTAGTGCTTATCAGAGGATCTTAGAAAGAAAGTGCAAAATTGCTGCTGGCGATGTTTTAGGTGAGGGGGCTTCGGTAGCAGAAGCATATAAACAGTATAGAAGATACATATTTCAAATGTTCTATGTTAGTCTAGAGGCAAAAAAATTGGCAGTTTAACTTACTGATGTCCTGAGAACATAGCTGGAATGCAAAACCACTGCCAAGAAACCCCCACAAACAAATCAAGTTAGTCACATATCTCGTAAACAGAATCTTTGAAATCAGAATAAAAACAATTTACAATGTTTACAGTCACATTAAGCTATATAATTAAAGTAAGTATAGTCAGTTATGAAGAGGTAATTCTAGCTTGTGACTTGGTGGTAGGCCGTTGGTGGGCGTTTAAATAAGCATTAGGGAAGAAAGCTAAATGTATTTGGTACAACAATGAGAGTTTGCAATCATTAACGCCCACCAAGTGCGTATGCACTGTACTTACTGTGTGAGCTTTAAATACACCGTATAGAGCCTAGGCATAGTGTTGCACTTGCATAACTCCAGCGCTTGGGAGGTTGACACAGGAGGATTATACGTTTAAAGCTAGTACGATATATGGGGCCTGCCCTTGTCTCAATATAAAACCAAAAAAAAAAAAAAATGAAAAAGAGAAAAGGTGCAAACCAGGGCCTCTTGAAATAATCCATAACTTCTAACTTGGAAGCAGAAAACTGTAACCACTGAACTAGATTGTCTCCCTTTATTTTCAATTCTTTACTCAATCAATTTTTTATTGCAGTCATCAAAAGAAGCAATTCTTGAGCTTTTATGTTAATAACATCTACATAGCAGCATCTTTTGTTTTCACAGCATGTCTTCAGGGCATGCCACATTCCAATTCACCAAGGAGATAGGCTGGAAAAGACATAATCCACCAGAGTGAATGCCGTGCACAAATTAGTCTGTAGTGTTACAAATACATAAAGCTGTGTAATTCATTACAGCTGACTACTGCATTATTAGACATATTAAAAAGATGAATTGTCTAAGTTAAACATCGCCTCCAAGGTATGTTGTTTCTTTCCTAGTCTCAAGCTAGTATGCCTACCGTGCACCAAATGATTCATAGTATAGACCTTTAAAGGAGCTGAATGTAACTAGAACATGAAATAGGTTTGGCATATTACACTAAACAACATTGAAAGTGCCCTTTCTGCTATAGAGGAGAACCCCCTGGTGTTGCCTTCCTACCAATGGACATTCTGCACATCCTTTCATCTTCAGGGTTTAAGGAATCATTTTACTCCTGGGACAATATGCTTATTGTTATGTAAATCACAGAAAAACATTCTTTGGGTAAATGTTTCTACGATGGTTGCCTAGATTGGGATACAAATGCTACTTTGACTTTCTCCATCTCGAAAAAAACTTAAAAGTTAAAATGTGAAAAAAAAAAAAGGCAATGTTCTGAAATAGAAGAAACAGCAGTGCTCTGGGGGAACTGTGTAAAGCTGCACTGGTCTAAAGAAATTTCTGGGAATTTGTGCAAGTTCATGCAACAACAAAATAGCACCCTAGACATAACAATTTCCAATTGTGTGTTCAGTGCTGAGCTGGACTCCAGTATGTCTGCTTACCTCTATCTTGTCTTCCTTTACTAGAAAAATTTAAGCCAATTCATTATTAAAAATATGAAAGATGAAAGTATCTGAGAAGTAATTTTAAATGAGGTGTTTTTATTATTGCACGAATAGTAATACTCATTATTTGTTCTTGCAGATGTTTGCAAAGCATGTCTTTGTGTATGTGTG
Organism: Alexandromys fortis; assembly: GCF_014885135.2. Taxonomy (NCBI): domain Eukaryota; kingdom Metazoa; phylum Chordata; class Mammalia; order Rodentia; family Cricetidae; genus Alexandromys; species Alexandromys fortis. The sequence goes on along the minus strand of NW_026068023.1, from coordinate 3,889,712 downwards.
TGGTTGTGTTCATACCTAAACTCAAATGATGCTTTCTATTGTTATTACTTCAGTATGTTATCCTCAATGATTTTTACAAGATCATTTTGCAAGTTTATTAATTATCTCTTCCTACATTATAGCTTAGCAGCTTAAGGTACTCCACATGTGTAACTTTCTATAACTCCTTTGTATCTTTATATAGCTCAGGATTCTAGGGATGGGAATGTGTACTGACAAATTAGGGTAGCACTCAAATCCTTGGTCCCAGTCACCATACCTTAACTCAAAGAAGGTTTCATTCATGTTCCCTTAGCCATTTTAAACAAAATTTAGTTTTCATTTGTTATTAGACATAGAGCTCAAGTTGGTCTCTGTCTGCTGGCTGTTTCTTTCAGTTTGCCCATGAGCAAGGGAATGCTGGGAGCTTGCTTTTTCTGAGCCAAACAGCGTGAAAGCCAGAGAAAAGGTGTGAAAAGAGAGGAAGTCACAGCTTTTTGAAATCTAATTTCAGAATCCAAAACTATTACTTTGGTTTGAATCTATTATTAGAATCAAATTATTATGTCCAGTAAAACACGCAAAAATGAAAGGGATATGCGTTTTGAAATGTAGGAAGTGGGCCATAGGGAGCAATTTTAACTGTTTCCTTTCACATGTATTCTTTCTGATGTCAGTTATTACTTGCTTCGAGTCTTTTGACTAAGATAATTATTTGCTGAAAATGAACAGAATTCAGTAGTTTAGAATATTCTTACAAATATCAATTTAGAAATCTTATCAAGTCCCATATGAAAAATTTCCAACCTTCTCTGAGGGTTTTCTCATCATTTGAATCATATTAATGTTTTGACATGAATCAAGGTCTCATGTTTAATTTTCATCTCCTTGGTAACTTATGAAGTCAAATGTCTTTCCATGTACTTGAGAAACAAACGAGTTATTTTTTTTCAACCAGGAAGTTTTATATTTATTGATGCTTTTTCTCCAGGGTCACTGCTTATGGATTTGTAACAGCTAAATATAGGTTAATTATACTATGTGCCTGGTTTTTTTTTTGTATGTAGATTTAATATTGGTTCTAAGTTTTCATTTACTCTTTCAAAATTTGATCATGGCGAACAATGAGGACTGATGAGAAGCCAAGGAGGTCAATGGCAAGGGGTTTTGATCCTACTTCATGTTCCGGCTTGGTGGGAGCCTAGCCAGTTTGGATGTTCACCTTCCTAGACATGGACGGAGGGGGGAGGACCTTGGACTTTCCACAGGGCAGGGAACCATGACTGCTCTTTGGATTGGAGAGGGAGGGTGAGAGGAGTTGGGGGAGGGGGAGAAGAGAGGGGGGAGGGGGAGAAGAGCGGGGGAGGGGGAGGGAAATGGGAGGCTGGGAGGAGGCGGAAACTTTTTTTTCCTATTCTCAATAAAAAAAGAACATAGATTAATATATAAGCCATTTGAATTCAGAACTCAAAAAAAGAAGACTTTTAAAACAATTGGCATGCATTCTACAATGAGATATAATTAGGCAATAGTGTTCTGCTGATGTGATGCTTAAAAGAAAAACAAAAAAATTGTAAAGTCAAATATTTAAGGCTAAAATTTAAGTACTTCTTGTGAGACCATAGAACCAGAAAGGGCCAAAGAAGTTATTTCAAGAGCAGAAAGAATATGGTACCTAGAAAAATACTATCATCAGGACAAGGTTTTGGACACTGAAGAGTGTTTTGTTCTTGCCTAGCTGGACTCAGATGGAATCAGCTGTCCTCCAGTTCCGACTTGTACTTCTTATGAGTTAAGTTGCAAAACTTCTGGGTATACAGTATCATTTACTGCTAATAGGAAGGAGAAGAGACTGCAAGAGTCTAGACTCTACTACTATCTAGAAGTATGATGCCCTGTGGCCCCTGGTGTGGACTTTTCTGTCAGCACTCTGATGCAGTTTGAGTAGAAAATGTGTCTCATCCATCTGAGTAGCTTTGTGAAGATGAAGCAGACTTGACCATCATCCCATCGGTCTCCAAACAAATAATAAGCCAAGGTTTGATAATTTGTGTGTATGTATTAAGATTTGCCAGCTTCACACAGATGAATGGTAGTTCACCAATAAATATACCTTATAATTAGAGCAGGCAATAAAATTAGGAGATAGGAAGGCAGTATAATTTTTATTTTGTTGCTACTCAGACTCCAACTTATACTAGAAATCTACATTGTCGAGAAAACATTTGATGCAATTGTAAATTTAAAGTGTTGTAAGTGACCTCATTTTTAAACATGTGCATGAGATTTCTAAATCAGAACTTCAATTAATCCATCATATGTTATAAATATTGATATAATTATAGTAGACAATATTGAAGGATACTATCTATTCTTATAATTAAACTTCTAATTAGTCAATTTGATCCACAAATTAAACTTAACTAATGAGGTATATTGGCAATTAAGCAAACTGATCAACTCTTTTTCCTTTAAATATGATGAGCACATTTGTAAACATGCATCACTCTTCTTATTCCCTCTACCCGGGAGAAAAATCTTCGACCTTTTCACACAGTAGTGAAGGCACATTTGGGCTATTGCTATCCCTACTCATTTTTTTTTTTATATCTAGGTTCTAAGAGTAATGAAGTCTTTGGATTTCGATATTTGGATTTCTTTCACATGTTTTACTGATTAACTTGTTTTTAATTGCTTAATTGTTGTTTAAAATGATTTTAGAAAGGAAATTATATTTTCCAACTTATTCAGTGCATCAACACATCCACAAAATTTAGTGTGAAGTTGACAAAGAAGTGACTTCCATAGATTGCTGTGAATAATTGCTGACAGATATTTAAGAATAGGAAAATGGAATAACACAAACAATTGACTAGCAAATGAGGTTGGGGAAATAGAATTGCTTTATAAAGTAGATTCTTGAAATATTCATAATTTGTAGGTTTGAATTTTGAATAATATTTTAAAGACAATATGTTCTAAGTTTTTTTGTATATATTTTAGTGTTTTGTGCACATTAAATTTTAAAAAGTCATTAAACACGGTGGAAATGAATATAAATTAAATACCTGATGACAAAACTTCTATTCAGCTAAATTCCAACACAGTGACATATATATTAAGTCACTGTGTTGGAATTTAACTGACTAGAAGCTGTATCATAAGGCTTTTAATATTCTAAGATACAGTGGGCTAAAAGTTCTCTATATCCTTCCAATTTCATAGTGTTAAAGTAATATAGTCTTCAAGAATCTACACAAACACAAATAGATTCAGTTGAATATGTTTACTTGTATATTTCCATATGAAACAACACATTTGTCTAATAATAGATGAACTGAAAACATTAGCAAACCAATGTACGTAACAGTATACAAATTGCATGAGTATGTTATGAGAATCAAGATTATTATTTTCAAAAAAGAAATATAATATAGTATTATTCTCAAACTAAAAAAAAATATAAATTTTACACTTGAATTGTAAGTGTCCACAAACAATGGGAAAATATATGCAGTGATTCTTGGTATAAATAAAGATAACTTGAAGCCTTTAAACCAAAAGCAAAGTTAATACAATATTTTTACTAATTCTTTGAGAATTTTGTAGAACATATCATTTTAAAGATGTTTTTTATAACTTATGTATATGAGTTTTCTGTCTGCCTAAATGCCTGAACAACATATAAATGCAATATCTGTATAGGCCAGCAGACAAGACCTCCAGGCAAAAGTTGGGAGCACAGGGATGGGTTGGGGTGGGGAAGAAGGGGAGAAGGGGAGAAAGGGAGAAGGGGAGAAAGAAGGGAGAAGAGGAGGGTTGGAGAGTGCTTGGGGGAGTGGGATGGTTGAGATGGAGGAAGGACGGATATGGGAGCAGGGAAGAAGGTATCTTAACTGAGGGAACCATTTTGGGTTAGGCAAGAGGCTTGGCTCTAGAGGAGTGCCCAGGTGTCCACTAGGTTGTCCCCAGCTAGGACCCTGGGCGGTGGTGGAGAGAGTGCCTGAACTGGCCTTGTCACGTGGTCAGACTGATGACTATCTTGAATATTACCAAAGAACCTTCGTCTGGCAACAGAGGGAGATAGAGACAGAGACCCACATCGGAACACTGGACTGAGCTCCCAAGGTCCAGTTGAAGAGCAGAAGGAGGGAGAACATGTACAAGGAAGTCAGGACTTCGAGGGGTTGCTACAGCCATTGAGACAGTGTGCCTGATCTAATGAGAGCTCACCAAAGCCTGCTGGACTGGAACTGAACAAGCCATGGGATCAAACTGGACCCTCTGAGTGTGGCTGACAATTGGGGCAGACTGAGAAGCCTATGATAATGGCACTGGGACTTGTCTCTACTGCATGTACTGGCTTTTTGGGATCCTAGTCTATTTGGATGCATACCTTCCTAAGCCTGGATAAAGGAGGGAGGGCCTTGGACTTCCCATAGGGAGGGTACCCTGCCCTCCTTTAGGACTAAAGGGAGAGGGACAGGAGGGAGCGGGAAGAAAATAGGAGGAGGGGAGGAAGTGGAAATTTTGAATGGTATTATTTATAACGCAATAAAAAAGAAAAAATAAAACCACTAAAAACACATGATTGTTATTTTTTATGGGAAAAGAAGAAATAAATTACACAATCAGTTTAAGGGTAGAACTCTAGATTTATCCATGGCTCTGTCCTGATTAGAGGCCACAAAGACAAAATATTTTTTATCTCTGGTCCCTGACCTGGTTTCTTGTTGTTTCTTCTCACTTGGCACAACTACTTGGAAACTATATGTGAGAATGTGTTCCAAACTCCATTGCAGACACCTTGGATAGTAAGACACACTAGACTCTATTAAACTCCTTTCTAAAATCTCACGTTTCATCTCTTAGGTTTCTCAGAGAAAGCAAATGGAAGACTTTGATCCTAGGTAGCGCTAATGGCCAATAATTTTATGTTATTCTAGTACTCCACGCTCCAGAGGTAAGAAAGCTAGCAACATTCTCAGGAATCTACTTATCCTGTCCTATTGGTTTGTGTCATCTATCAGTTAACAAGTCATGAAGGAATACATATGATTTCTATTCGAAGGTCTTATACCCACAGATAGGTGCAAAGAAATAGGAGATCAAAAGCAGGGAGAGTAAACATCAAGCAACTAAATAAAACAATTTAGGAAAGAGATCAAGTTGGGAATGGCTAACAGGTCCATGTAGCATGGCATATGGAAAGACTACAGTGGGGAACTGGAAAGAAAGGTCAGTATTCCATTTCTTTTGGTAAGAGACTACCCATAACTCCAGGAAATTCCTAGGAGGGATAAAGGTTCTTGACTTGCATTAATGCAGCAGTGGTTCTCAACCTTCCTAATGCTGTGACCCTTTAATACTGTTCCTCATCTTGTGGTGACCATCAGTCATACATTTATTTACAAGGCTACTCCGCAACTCTAATTGTGCTACTGTATGAATCATAATGTAAATATCTGTGTTTTCCAATGGTCTTAGGCAACCTCTGTGAAAGGATCATGTAAGCCCCAAACCCTAACCCACAGGTTAGGAACCCCTGATTCACAAGAATATAGTCATAATTTCTATGAGGGAGAATAAGGAGTGTATAAATGAATTTAAACTAAATAAAGAAAAGAACAATTTAGTTGTAAATCTACATATACACATTTTTAAAAAGTAATTATAATGGTGATTTCTAAATGAAACATATTATTGTAGTTAAGAGTGAGGGGCAAGGAGTTTATCACAATATCTACTACTACAAAATTGTGTGTATGTGTGTGTGTGTGTGCACTCAACTACATACATAATGATGATGAAACTAAATGGTGATTATCCATCTGCTTACAAAGGTGTGCCTTTAGTATCATTTTGCTTCCCACTTTTAGAACTGTATTCATTTTTAGAGGAGATATTCATTACATCATTAGAACTTGGACTATAATCTTAAATGGTTTTGCTACCATTTAAAATGTAGACTACTGTATGTTTTCTGAGCATGTCTGGATAAACTGACACTTAATGTACTGTATATAAAATATATTTTCAAGTTGAATATTCTAAACTTATGATGGATTTACTGGAATTTAATTATAAAGCAAATGGAGAAGTATCTGTAATATATGTGTAAGCATAAAGGCAACTTGTATGTGTGCATGTGTTTGCATGTGTACAAGTGTTTCTGCATGTACGGACACATGTGTACAGGTATCTGCCACCTTCACAAACAGTGGAGCAGTGAGTGAGGGAAACAAGAATGTAGAAACAAGAATGTAGAAGGAGAGAGCTGCTTGTTGTTTCCCGCTGCCCAGAACCGAAATAATCACACAGAAAACTCTATTAATTAAATCAATGCTTGGCCAATTATCTCTAGCTCTTTATTTTCTAAACTGTTATATCTTAATTTAAACCATTTCTAGTAATTTGTATATTGCCATGAGGCTGTGACTTACCAGGTAAAGTTACGGCATTGGTGTCCAGCAGGTCTACATTGCTTCTCTCTCACTCTGCCTTCCTTCTCCCAGCATTCCATCCAGTCCTCCCTGCCTAGCTCTGCTCCACCCTGCCCTGCTCTGCTTTAGGCTCAAAGCAGTTCTTTATTCACAATGGTAATCACAACATACAGAGCGAAATCCCACATCACAAGAAGTCACTTCAGCACATGACTCAGTGTAGCAAGTGTTAGGTCAAAATTCAGTAGTCGGACTCAAAGTGTTTTATTTTAGACATTTAAACAACAAAATCTTATAAATACTATTCTTTGTGATGATTATCTCAAACCCCTTTGCACAATAAACTATACTTGAATCCCTTTGAGGAACAAAAATAAAATAAATATAGAGAAGACATGACTACATTGGAACTCTTTGTAAAATACCTATGACACCTATAAATACAAGTTCTGTATATTGAATGAAGAAAACTAGTTTCTAAGAAGGTTTAAGAGAATAATCTGATTCTGGAAGTTCTCCAGTCAGACACATTGCAAATGTGACCAGGCTACAAGCCAGCACTAGTTCCAGCCTTCTGAACCGAAAATGGGTTTCACATTCCTTCCCTTAAAGGAACAAGCCTGTGTTTTTAACAATCTTGGTTCGCCTACTGCATTTCTGTGAGTCCAAAGACCTCTGTGGCCTCTACCCAAATATGAGATGCCAAACTGAGTTTTCTCCTCAACCCCAATACATATAGAATTTAATTTATTTGAGATGAATAAAATGGTTTTAAATGTCAGAATGATAATTGGAGTGATAGTTATGAGGCCATGTGAGATGCATTTGATCCATGTTCTTTGCTCATTGTTTGTCCATTCTTTGTCAGTTGTGCACATTTGAATAATATCTCTCACTTGCCTATAAACTTATTTTGCTTACCTGCACTTTATTTACATCAGCAACTTTTCAAATTATCTCTGTCTTCCTCTACATTTTTAAAATTATACTTTCACACTATAGCATATTAAACTACTAAAAAAATGTCAGACTCTAAAATCGGGCATACTTAGTGGCACTTATAAATACAACATTTTAGGAAATTTTTTTTAGTGTTGAATATTCTCATACGTGAGTGTGCTGATTAAATTTCTTATCAAATTGATACAACCTAGAGTTACCTTGGAAGAAGGAACATTAATTGAATTGGAGCTGCCCGAGTGGGACTGACTTATAGCTGTGTCTGTGAGAGACTGTCTTGACTGATAATATGGGAGACCATAGCTTGTTGTGTGTAACACCATCTCCAAGTAGATGGACCTAGGAAGAATAAGAAGGTTAGGTAAGCATGGCCCGGTGAGTGAGCCAGCAAGCTTTGTTTCTTCCTGGTTTTGGCTTTAGTTACTGCTTGAGTTCCTTCCCTGCCTTACCTTGGTATTGAAGTATGACCTGGAAGTGTAAGCTGCAACAAGCCTTGTCCTACCCTATTTTGCTTTTGGACAGCATGCTGCATCCAAGCAATGGGAAAACAAGTTGAACATGTTACAAAATGAGTTCTAGTCATTTCTATCCTCTCTTCTTCTCTTTCAATCTGTTCCCTCACCATTGCAGACTTCAAATTAAAATAATTAAAATAATAGAAACCAGGGATCCATGTGCCATTCAGAAGCTTCACTTAAAGAAGCTGAAAAAAAAATCAAAGGTCAACTCAAATGAAATTTCTAGGAGCCATTTCTTTTTGATCCTGAATCAGGATGGCTCCTAGAAATCTGAATTTTCCCTATCTCTTTGTTGCAGCCTGAGACAGAATTAGTACTCCCCAGAGAAGCTGGGGGCCTCTTTATTGCTGTTTTAAAAATTATTCATCTTATTCCTGTAAATTTGTTTTCTCCAGAAAGGTTAAAAAAAGAAAAAAAAATAAGTCAAATGGAATTTTAAAACTAATTGTTATTTAAAAAAATATTCCTGGATTTATCAAAATTCCCATAATAACAAACAATCACAGAAACTTAGGGCTACTCTGCTCAACTTAGACTTGGCAAATCATTTTTCCTTGTGTCAGCTTCTCAAAGTCACTTAGACTCAGGTACCAGTTAAAACTGAATGGAGCTGTGAGAATCTCCTTATACATCTTCTTTATCTTCATATAAGACCATTGTTTTGACAAATTTCAAGCCAAGTTAGCTCTCCAAAACAAGGTTATACCTTAATAATTACAAATAGCAAAAGAAAAGAAAAGAATGGGACATCAACATCAAATATACTTTCAAAATAAGACACTTGGTCTATATCTAAAATACAGACACTGAAGCCTCCAATTCACACATATTTTCTCTTCAGTAAAGCTTTGTTTTTTTGTTTGTTTGTTGTTTGCATCTTTCCGAGTAAGGATAACTTGTTTATAAGGTGAAAAGTCAGATTGTAGAATTAAATACCTGTTTGTAGGCTGAGTCTAACAATGAGAGCACCTCATAAAGGGCAACTAAAACCCGGAATAGTCATTGTCACATCTCATGAGAGTAATAAAAGACATTTCCCAGGGTATTTTAGTTCCTGTATCCTGAATGCAGTCAACACAAGTATGAAGAGACTGTGAGCATCCCATTGTTAAAGCAAAAACAGTGGGGAAAATAGCGACATTTGATGTGTTTTGTGTCTCACAGAGTAAAAAGTGGTTAAATATGGCATTCTTATCACCAGCAAGGCATGAACAGGAAAAATTAAATGTCTCACTTAATGATTACAACTTTAAAAAATGAGAAAAAGAAACTATGAGTTTTATGTCTTTACCCTGAGTTTGAACTCAGCTTGGTATGCTAATTGGGAATTATTACATCATTAAGAGTTCAAAATTATAAAATCGAGATGAGGTCAGAAATGGTCACAAAGGTACATGCACAGTCTTATTGATTACCTATGATACACACTGATCTATGCTTACTGCTCTCCAGAAGTTATGACTTACCTCTGATCCATTTTCAACCGATTTCAAATGTCAACATGTCAAAACGGTTCAACCAATAAGGCCAGCAATTCTCTGCTCTATAAGCAGAGCAGAGTAACCTAAAGGACAGAGATTCCAACAAGGTCACTTAATCTGTACTCCTGAAAACAAGTAGTCTATTAAACCAACAGACTCATCCTTCTAAAAAATAAGGGAAAACCATAATTCATATTCTGATTTGCTAATAGCATAAATGTCCTTGGAATGTCACCAATTACTTCTCTCCAATTTCAAGTGTTCATAACTGGTTAAACTGCTTCCCAAGTACACATAGAATTTTATTCTTCCTCCATCCCTACATGGCTAGATGTTTAGGCCACTTAATGGGACATACGGAGAATTTCACACAGTTAGAGAAGGCATGCTGAAATGCATGTAGCAAGGTATATGTCCCTACTCTAGTTGTGCGTTTTGAATAAGAATTGACATAAAGCTGTCCTCTCCTCTCACAGTCATCAGTTGCTGAGCATAGAGAGGAAATAAATGAGATGTTTGAATTTATGGGTAATGTCACAGTTAGACAGAATTTGGGGACAGTTGGTTAAAGAATACAGCTCATTGCTTAAGAGTATCTACTGTCCTACAGAAGATTCAAGTGCTGTTCCCAGAACCCACTTCAAGTAGTTCACAACTGCTTGTGATTAGTACTTCATGGAGATCAGATAGCTCTAGCCTCTATAGATACCTGCACTTACACACTGACACATACATACGCACCCAAACACACACACACACACACACACACTAATATAAACATACACAAGCACACAAATGCACTCATACATACACGCATAATTTAAAATGAATCATACTTTTAAAAACACGTCCTGCAGAGTTACAACCCATCTTCCCATGACCACTTGTTTGCTACTCTTGTTCTTATGACTCATGCATCTTCTGGCTAAAATTTCTTGTTTTTCCAGAGTCCACTCTATATCAGTTTCCACAGATTACTCTGAACCTTATTGTACTCAAATTTTATGTCTCTTTTTTATATTCAAAATTAAGTGTAAGAGCACATTAATTCAAGAGCACAGCAGTGATTAATATTCAGAGTTTCCCAGGTGATAAAATGAAGTATTTATATGTTTCAAGCACACCACAGACAAGAAAATAAAAATGAATAGTTATTCCCCTATTAAAACAGCTTGTCACTTTATAATATGTAATGCTAATAATTATAGATTCAATAAATTCAAGGTCCAGATTACATCACCTCTAAACCTCACAATAGTGAAGATACATAGGTGATGTTCTAAAACACAGTCCAAAGCAGAATTAAGCAACAGGTTTAACTCAGATTTCATTAAATAACCTATTTGACACAATCTGGGAGGCTCTAAATCAAGGTTCACTAGAATTTACCCAATATGTTATGGAGTGCAGTTAAAGAACCTAGAAAGAATATTAGGCTGACTAACTGTTGTAGTAAGGACACTTGTTAGTCCTGACTGCTCAGCCCTGAAATAACCATGCAGAAACTATATTATTTAAATCACTGCTTGGCCCATTAGCTCTAACTTCTTATTTGCTAACTCTTACATCTTAATTTAACCCATCTCCATTAAGGTGTGCATCACCATAAAGTCATGGCCTACCAGCAAAGTTTCAGCGCGTCTGTCTCTGGCTCCACGGCTTCTCATTGACTTTAACCTCTTTCTCCCATCATTCAGCCTCGCTTCCCCCATATAACTAAGTTCAAGCTTGCTATAGTTCCAATGCTGTTTCTTTATTCATCAGTGGTAATCACAGTATACAGAGGACAATCCCACATCAACTAACCTATAATTCAGTAACCTAACAGTAGGGGCAGAAATTAGTCATTTCTGCAGTGCTAGTGTGTGGACTTAAGCAAACAGATAAGATTATATGAAAAAGTTCTTCAAGGTTCCAAAAGGTGTCAAGTAATCCCATTTAGGAACCTCACTGGAGCTGTAGTTTAGGAACTACTTGCTGTGGCTGGTGGTTGAAGGCGATGAATCTACACATCAATATCATTCCATGAAACTTTGGTATCTACTCTTGCAGTCAGATTCCTGCTCACTTCTCAAAGCACTTTAAAGCATCTCACAAGTTTTAGTGTGAATAATACAAAAGACACCATAGTACTTGTCAGTATTTTTTTTTTTTATTCAGCTCTTCAAAGGGGAGTATTGAAACAAATACTACCAAGAGTCTCTTAATCCTACTTTGGGATAAGAAATGATTATCTGGAAGTAACTTGACTAGAATTCTTCAGTATTGAAGAAAACCTATCCACACAGGATCTGTAAGATATGAAACATGGAAACAAACAGCCTTTAGATTTAGCAGACCAATGACATAATAAGTATTTAATATTTAATCTGAGTACTCAACACCACTTCTTATTTCATTTCTATTCCTTAAAATAAACTTGAAATTGAATACAATCTCATTGATTTAATTGCTCATTTTTGGAGGGGCAGGAATAATCTTTATCAAATAAGAACTGCTATGAAGCTGATGAGATTACCTCTCACAATGAGCTCAAGAAAATTGTTTCTTAAATTACTCATTAAAACCAACATGCCCATCACTCCAAAGATACAAGACAATTGCTTGCAGCTAAAAATCGTGATATATTAAAAAGTGATTTGATGGATAATTTGAATACTAATATGATATTCTCACAGCCATACATTATCTAGTTAAAACTGTTGGGTGAAAAGCCAAAATAACACATTTCCAAGCCATTCACACAGAGTCTCAATAATCTGAGAACCCTGTAATAGCAGGAGTTGATCAAAGATAGCAATATTATTTATTCACACAGTTAGTAGCTGACTGAATATTAGCTTTTGCTTCTAAACTGCATGAAAATGGCAGGGAATGCAGAACCACTCAAACATTGCCCAAGTTTAATCAAAATCATTACTTACTACATTAGTTTTTTTTTTTTTTAAATAAGATTGCTTTTGTGCCACACGTACACTGACAAACATGTCTTCAACCAAAGCACAATTTGATAACTGGCTATAATCAATGTGTTTTGCTGCTGCTTTAGCCCAGAAGAGTAATCAGTCGTCTTTTCTAATATTGACATGTAGAGAAAATGCTAGAATAAAATGAATGTGATAGCATGAATAGGGAAAAGAAGATCCAAAAACATTTTGATAAAATTGCCCAATAAATGATTGCTGATACTAATTATACTGAGCAATACTTGTTACACACACATATTTGCATATATGTAAAATCATGTATATACACATATATACATATACACAAAAAATCATGTTAGTAATGTTAAATGAAAATCTCTGTGGGAAAAAAATTAATAGACATAATAATGTGTGTTTAATTTATGTCATCTCTGAGGAAAAAAATTAAAGTACAAAACTACTGTTAGTGTAATTATCTTCAAAAAATACTTTAATTGGTAAGGAAGTTCATAACTGAAATTTTGAAATGATTAATAAAACTCACTAAAAATGTAGGCTTGAAGGAAAAGTAATAATATAAAATTAGATATGCGAAGTAAGGGAGAAAGTCACTTTAAATTTCTGCTTCATGTTGTGAGGAAAGAAAAATATATTAATCTATGCAAGTTGTCTTAGTAAGGATGTTTGTGTATCCATAAGCTATATGTGTTTGTAGTTACATAAATTCTCTCATTAATAAAGCCATGGAGTACTGTAGTGAACTGGTTTGTGTCAAAGGTACCGAGGGTCAGGGAGAGTACTGGGTAATACCCTTGTGGATCATTGAGAAGCTAGATGGATGTGGGGCAAATAGAGCTCATAAATACCATGCAGCTGAATATGTACATTCTGCATATAAGCTCCTGATGTTGGATTACTGTGAATATTTATATTATCCTAATTAATTAATTTTAACTTTTTATTTTCTTTCAACAATACTTCACTATCCTGACTCGGGAATTTCTGTAACAAAATCTAGTTTAACTTATAATTCACCAAGAGCTACTTTTATTAAGGTCTAATATATCATACATGGACTACAGCATTATGTTTATTGCCTTAAACTTTTCCAGGAAAACATACTAGTTACAGCAGTCTTTATTACCATGTAATTTAGACCTTTCCAGTAAATACCAAGGGATTAAACTCTAGTTGCATGTAGCTGGATGCAAGTAACATGATTTATTCATGTTCCCTTGAACATGGGCTTTAAGTTTTCAGTATCAATTTGCTGACCATATACTCATAGTCTGAAGACTGAAATAACAAGAAAGAAATGAAGAAAGAATGAAAGAAAAAAGGAAAGAATGATGGAAGGAAGGAAAGAAGTAAGAAAGAAAAAAAGAAAGAGAAAGAAGAAAGAAGGAGTGGGAAAAAGGGCGGGAGCAAGGGAGGGAGGGAAAGAGGGAAGGAAGAAGGTGCGGTTTGCAATTTCACAATTCTTTTTATTTATTTATTTATTTTAATTAATTAATTTATTTATTAAAGATTTCTGTCTCTTCCCCACCGCCGCCTCCCCTTTCCCTCCCCCTCCCCCAATCAAGTCCCCCTCCCTCGTCAGCCCAAAAAGCAATCAGGGTTC